>NC_034591.1:74125195-74132506 GCF_900095145.1 Mus pahari
GCAAGCACCTTTACCTACTGAGCTATCTTTACAGCAAGCACCTTTACCTACTGAGCTATCTTTACAGCAAGCACCTTTACCTACTGAGCTATCTTGCTGGCCCAGGTAGATTTATTTGACCCAGGGTTTGATCTAAACTTTGTTTTATATGAACTGGGTGGACACTTGTGTGATTTTCCTATTTTCCCCATTGCTACAAAGTGTTTATGATTCCTGTGTTTTTATCGATCATTCTCATCTCTGCCTTACAGGGAGGTACAAGAGGATGAATATAGGAATCCTGACCTTGAAGGACTGTCTTCATACCAGAAGTATGATCTTATTTGCATTTAAATGGATCATTCTGGCTAACATGTGAGAAGTTATTTGAAATAGCAAAAGATGGGAATGAATCTAAATGTAAATGAATACAGAGTGGTTAAATAAGTTACAAAACATTTATTTAATAAAACATCATAGCAACTAAAAATCATTAGGTAGCTGTCTGCGTGGTAACATGGAACTATTCCAAGAGTTATCGAGAAAAGGAAGGTGTTGAGCTGGGGAAGCATAGCGCTGCTGATGTCGTTTGCATGAAGAAAGAGCAAGTGAGCATGTTTTTATGAGTAACAAAAAAGTGTTTTTGGAATACTATGTAAGAATATGTAAAAGTTCCAAATGTCTACAGTAGGCCCTTTTGAGGAATGCAGTAAGGTCTCTGAGGACCAAGATCAAGTAACTCTCAATATATAGTAAATCCTTTGACTATCCTGTTCTGGGTGTGTGTTGCTCATTTGAAAGTGTAAAGGAGATATACTTGAAGTGGAAACTTAAGGGTTCTTTGGAACATCAGTTGGTTGGTGTTTTGTTGGGGCAAACATCTAAAGAAATGTTTAGCTGAAGTGGACACAGGTGAAAGACTAAGGCAGACTTATGAAGGAACATTTGGCTGAAGCAGACACGAAAGAATGTTCTGCTAAACCAAGCAGGTGAAAGGACACATGATGGATTTTTTACTAACAATACACATGTATTGGCCTACCTTACATTGTGTAGTTGAGCTACATTTTTACATTTTACATTTGCATATACTTTAAAAGAAATCATGCGGCTGAAGGCAGAGCTCCAAGGTAGTTAGAGTTGCTTATGTAGCATGCACAATGCCCCATGGTCAACTGCAATATCAACCAGTTGATCAATAAGCAAATCAAGTGGGTATTTTACCATTCTCTAGGGAAATGACTTTTACTTGGGGCCTTGCTAAGCTGTCTGTTTCTTTGTTTTATTAAAAAACATTTTTATTAGATATATTATATATTTTATACAATTATAAGCACAACCTTTTGTTTTTTACAAGTGTTAATTTTTTTGTTGCTATACTAAAATGCCTGAGATAATTAGCTTATAAAGAGAGAAGGTTCATTCAAGCCCACAATTTGGGAGGTTCTAGCTGTTGGTTTGATGGCTTTGGACCTGTGTTGAGGTAGCAGTCATGGTGGGAGCATGTAGTGGAGCAGAACCTCTCACTCAGAGGCAATGAACAAATGAAAGGGGAGGAGAAAGTGGATCGGGTATCATGCTGCACTGGAAGAGTACCTACCTACTGACCCGGAAACCCTGTATAAGATCCATTTCTGGTTCTTTTTACAGTTCCCAGTATCATCACTTTGAGGACAAACTCACTCTGGGGATCAGGTACATGGAGCTTTGTATAACGTTCAAGATCCAAAGCATGGAGGTATAAAACATTGCTCATATTTTCATAAGGTCTTCAAAATTGTCGCTTAAACATTTTGGTTAGTATTTTGTTTTGTCTATAGTTCACTTAACTCTGCCTTCAAAGCTAGTTGTTTATACTTTAAAGATTTATTTATTATTTTAATTTTTTTATTCACTTTACATCCTGATCACAGCCCCTCCCTCTTCTCTTTCCAGTCCCATCCCTACAAATACCTCCCCTCCCCCATTGCTGCCTCCCTTTCTCTGAGGAGAAGTGGAGTCCCCCCCCCCCCACACACACACATTGGATACTACCTTGAGGCTTCTAGTCCCAGCAGGTCTGGGCATGTCCTCTCCCACTGAGGCCCAACCAGGCAGTCCAGGTAGGAGGAAGAGGGTCCAATGGCAGGAAACAGGGACTGAGACTATTCCGTGCTCCACTTACTAGGGGACCCACATGAACACCAAACTATTCATTTGCTATAAATGTGTGGGGAGTTTAGGTCCAGTTCCTGTATGCTCCCTGGTTGGTGGCTCAGGCTCTGTGAGCCCCCATGGTCCCATGTTAGTTGGCTTTCTGGGTCTTCTTACGGTTGTTCTTGGCCCCTCTAGGTTGTTCAGTTCTATCCCTGATGTTTGGCTGTGGGTCTCTGCATCTGTCTCCATCCACTGCTGGAAGAAGCCTCCCAGGAGACAGTTATGCTAGGTTCTTGTCTGTGAGCATATCAGAGTGTCATTAATAGTGTCAGGCGCTGGCTCTCTCCCATAGGATGGGTCTCAAGTTGGGGAAGTCTTTGGTTGGCCATTTTATTTTATTGCAGTGGTTCACCACCTTCCTAATACTGTAACTTTTTAAATACAGTTCCTCATGCTGTGGAGAACCCCCCAACCATAACCGTATTGCTACTACGTAACTGTCATTTTGCTACTATTATGAATCATAATGTAAATATCTGTGTTTTCCGACGGTCTTAGATGAACCCTTGAGAAAGGGTCTTCACTCCTTCAAAGGGGTCATGACTCACAGGCTGAGAACCACTGTTTTAATGTCTGATGTAGTTGTAAACACTGCTGTGAATGTCCCTACATTTGCTTCCTATAATTATCCCTAACATGCAGTGATTATTTGGTAAGGTTGAAAACACTGTGAAGAGTTGAGGAATGGTCAGAAATGAGTACAGCCCATCCTCTGAGATTCCCAAATAAGCACAGGTTTGCTTGAACCTTCCTCTGTAGGGTAAAGCAAACACAAGTGCTGCTCTTTAAGTATACGCACAGTGAAAATTGAACTCACAGGAAATAGTGTACTTTAAGAATCATTAATTATTACCTAATTACTTGCACCACTGTGGCATGGACAGAAAAATACTCTGTGATGATGAAGTTGTCAATTATAGTTGATAATTAAGGGGCCAGGTGCATGTTTAACGTAACAAGATAAATATCTGCCCAGATGTTGTTTGCCTGCTGCTTCATTACCAGGTAGCTTAGAAGATTCTCACAAACTAGAAAGGCTGGGGAATCTGTAACCTTCTGCACCAAGAACCTTCAGGAAATCTATGACTATAGGCAAAGCTTACTGAATAGGGAGGGTCATCAGATTTTCAGGAGGGCTGAAGGAGCCAACACATTTGCACTGAGGCTGCCTTTGCATTAGCTGGGTATAAAAAGGTCAAAGGGCAGCAACTCAGAACTAGAGAGTTTACATAAGGAGTTATGCCAGAGACAGTGGGAGGACTTTATGAGAGGTTTTAAATCCTCATCAAAGAAGAGACAGCAGAGAACTAGCTCATGTCTGACCATCCATCCCAAGGATCCCAAGATCCTTGCAAGAGGTTTGGGCTGGCAGAACTATAATAAGATAGCCCAAGTTAACAGGGACTCTGGGAGGAAATGGCAGTGGAGGGAGCAATGGAAGTCTGATCACATGATTCCTTGGCTTCGTTTTCTAGGGCTGAAATGAAATGTCCCAGACTGGGTGGCTCAATCAGTGGACATTTGGAGGTCAGAAGTCCAAGGAGAAGGAAGGTGCTGGTGCTGCTGGTCTTTTTGAGACATCCCTCCATAGCTTGTGCGTAGCTCCCACTCTGTCTTTGAATGTTTCTTTGTGCATGAAAAGTTCATGTGTCTTCTCTTCAGAACACATCGGCCTCACAAGATTAGGGTCCCAGTCTCATAATTTGGGTTGTGAGCCTAGCCTTTAATAGCTGAGCCATCTATCCAGCCCTAGGGTCCCATTCTTCTGATCTCACGTATTCATAATTGTATCATTCAATTTATCTCTCCAAATAGTAATATTTAGTACTTTAGCATATGAGTTGGGTGGGGATACAATTTAATTCCTAGCCCTCTTCCTTGAGACTCTCCTAGAGGACCTTTGTGGTAGTCCCATGCTGCCTTTCACATGTCTCCTAACAGTCTATTTTTGCATGATTCCCTGCAGTCAGTCATGTTGATGTGTCTAGCACCAAACCTATTCCCTCATGGCCTCTGTGATGGCTTTACTGTCTTTTAGGCTACTACAGAACGAGCTTCTTCCCTTCTTCTGGCCCCTTAATTATCTTCTTCTTCTTCTTTACTCTAGTTAAAAGAGGTCTTGACAATGATATCATTTCATTTCTCATTATCATTATAAAATACAATTTGTCATTGCTCCCCTTGCCTCCTCACAAGGCTTTATTATCTTTCTACATATCATTCAAGTCTTAAATTAATTATATAACTAAATACAGACCCATTTTCTTATTTCAATCAGTTTAGAATAGTAACTTATATGAAGTCAGGAGCATTGTGTTGGAAGATGTTTTCAAATAAATCAAAGCAGAAGTAATTTTCTATCAAGAGACATTCATGAAAAAGTTGCAGGGAGAGAGAGGGGGGCCTCAGCGCTCAGTGGTTGCTGACTATTCTTGTAGAAGACTAGGGTTCTCAATCATAGTTCCCAGTACATACATGGTGTGGTAGTTTGAATATGCTTGGCCCAGGGAGTGGCACTATTAGGAGGTGTGGCCTTGTTGGAGTAGGTGTGGCCTTGTCAGAGGAAGTATGTCACTGTGGGCATAGGCATAGAGGAGAGTGGGCTGCCTGAAATAGCCACAGCATAATTGTTTGGCCAATTGGCTTTAACTGTGGTGAATGAATTCATTCTAGATGAAAAATCTACCAGAAAAACAAAACCGAAAACTCAAAACAAAACAACACAAAACCAAAAACTAAAAACCAAAACCCAACCCAACCAAACCAAAAACCACCTACATAAAAGAGCTAGGATAACCAAAGCAGCTCAGAACAAAATGACTGTTGGAGATAGCACATCTGTCTTCAAGTCATACCATAGCTCCATAGTAATAAAAATGGCGTGGTAGTGTCACAAAAACAGACACATAGACTAGTAGAACAGAATGGAAGGTCCAGATAGATGTCAATGTAGCTATAGCTGCCCGAGTTTTGACAAAAATGTCAAAAATAAATGTTGGAATAAAGATGCATCTTTTACAAATGGTGCTGTGAAACTTGGCTTTAAACATGGTGAAAAATGAAGCTAGATCTTTACCTTTGACCCTGTACAAAACTCAATTGCAAATGGATCAAAGACCCCAACATAAGGACATGGAGTGGAAATTTTTGGTTTCTTTGGAGACTTAGTTGTGTCATGTGATGTTTTTCTGTCTTATGAGAGTTGCCGAAGCAGGTATGAAGGAGGACAGATACATATGCTGGGAACAGACATATGATGTTCTCTAGAAGTTGCCTGGAAAAGGAGCAGGTGACGTTTTGCTAGAGTGGATGCTTGAGAGAACACGTGATTCTTGGAGTGGATACAAATATAACCCAATAGACAGTGGATGCTCTGTACGGTATTGGTTCACCTTGCCACTCTTTTCTGGTTATTGTTTGTCATGACTTCATGGAATGAAATGGCATCAAAGAACTTCTGAAGGTGTTCTGATGGTTTCTTGCTGCTTCCACGTATTTGGGCCGATTGGCAGAGTCTCACAGTTTCTTCTGGATAGAACTGCCATTGCTGATTCATGAATGGTGTTTGAAAGTGGATCAAGCTGCCACTGCTGATTACTGTGAACTGCACTGCTGATATCCTGAGAACAAAGACTGGCTTTGCTCCAAATAACTTCTTCCAAACAGATCCACATTCTCCTTTACTTGATTAACCTTTCCTCTGATGGGTGGTGGGCTAGAAAGTTAAAGCATTTAAGAACACTTATTAAAAGTAGGTTTTGTAAACTATTAAGTCTACAAAGACCTGAGACCCAGAAACCATTAGAAGAAAAAGTAGAGAGCATGCTTCAACTTATAGGTGCAGGAAAGGACTTTCTGAATAGTTAATAAGACCACAAAATGGACATATTGAACCTCACAACACTAGAAAGGTTACATATAGAAAAGAAAACTGTGCAGGGCTGGGTGAGAATGCTGCGGACAAGAGTCCTTTCTAAGGCAAATACTGGTAACAAGTTTGAAAACGTGAAGAGTGCTGTGGACACATGCTTTCAACATCTCGCTTTTGTTTCAACGTATTAATTGTGTGTATGTATGTCTCCATTCCTAAGTCATTCAAAAGGTATGAATTCTGTCCATTTTATCCTTGTAATTCTTATGATTCCCAAGCAATACACAGTGATGATAGTATTCCTTCCTGTGTATAGGTGTCCATCTGCTCTTTAATTTATACTTATAGGAACCAGTTTTGTATATACAGTGGACTCTGTTCAGAAGGGGATTTTCTAGTAATGAGAAGTGGTAGCAGTCAAGGCATTTACATTTCATCACTTACAATACGTTGGTCCCTGTTGGGAAAACATTTGAGAGCTAAATCATTTATTTAATCACTTTCATTTGTGAGAAGAGAACTAAGCATAAGGACCATATAGAAATGACTACTTGAGAAATACCTGTTACTGTTTAGGGCCAACTAAAAATCCACATCCAATATTATGTTCATATTTTCCCCTTTTGACTCAGTTCACATAGTGAAGCTTAAGGAAAGACCAGAGAGGTACTCACTCAGTACACTTAGCTTCTCAAGTAGACAGCTAGAAAAGGCAACATTTAGTAATAATTTATTGTGCAAATGCAATTATATTAGGATATTAAAACGTTTATTAATTTTTATGTATAGATGTTTGCGTGCACATATGCATATGTGTCATGTGCTGGTTCCCATGATAATCAGAAGAGAATTTTAGAACCCCTAGAACTGGAGTCAAACATGGTTGTGAGCTTCTGTGTAAATTTTAGGAACAGAATCTGGGTCAAGAACAAAATCTGTTCTTAACAGCTGAGCCATCTCTCCATCCCCAGGTTAGGAAATTTTATTATTTACTCTTAATAATTATTTTTTAAATTATTTTATTAGATATTTTCTTCATTTACATTTCAAATGCTATCTCAAATGTCCCCTATACCCTCCCCTACCCTGCTTCCCTACCCACCCACTCCCACTTCTTGGCCCTGGTATTCCCCTGTGCTAGGTCATATAAAGTTTGCAAGACCAAGGGGCCTCTCTTCCCAATGATGACTGAATACACCATCTTCTGCTACATATGCAGCTAGAGACACGAGCTCTGGGGTTACTGGTTAGTTCATATTGTTGTT
>NC_034591.1:74132517-74138349 GCF_900095145.1 Mus pahari
GCAAGCTCTCCTCTTGCAAGGAAGGTGCACAGAGGTCTGGCATTCAGACCTGTCTCCTGGCTGAAGATGTAGGCCCGAAACAGGGCCTGTCCCAGAATATGTGTCACCTCTGCAGTTTGCACACTCACCTGCACAGGCTAGACTCTGAGGGACCCTGGACACAATATGTCTCTCTCACCTGCTCTGGCAGACAGAGCCCTCCTGTGTGGCCACCTTTCCTCTGGTGGGGAAGGTGCCCAGATGTCTAGAGCCCGAAACAGGGTCTGTCTCAGAAGCTAGATTGCTTCTGTCTGTCCCAAAGTTGTGTAGCTTCTGTAGTCCACACTCTTGCCAGTGCAAACTGGAGCCTGGGCCAACTGGAGCAAAGATGGCTCCCTTACCAGCTCAGGCAGTGAAAGCGCTCTTGGGCAGACACCTCTGCTCTGGGGGGGATGGTGTCTGGATGTCTGGAGCCAGAACCAGGGTCTGTCCCAGAAGCTGTGTTGCTTCTGCAGTCCACGCTTTCCCCAGCAATGACTGAAGCCTGGGCGTACCGAAGCAAAGATGGCTCCCTTACCAGCTCAGGCCTCTTAATTATTTTTATAAGACATTTGTAAGGCATCACTAATTTATTTATTTATTAATTTGTTGATTGATGATTCAAAATATTTCTATGTAGCCCAGGCTATCCTTGGAATACTATGTAGAGTAGGCTAACCTCAAAGTTGCAGTGATCTTCCTCCCTTAGCCTCCCCAGTGCTAGGATTAGCATCCTGTGCCACCACGGCCAGTCCTGTATCATCACTGGTAAAGTTGATTAAATAGAAGCAAGGGAGGCAAGCATGCTCCCAAGCAGATGACCTCATATGAGCCAGCAGTAGAAAGAGGATTTGAGGCGCATCTGTGGGACCCCAAGCTCTCCTCTGTCCACCACCAAAGGTGTTTGGGAGAACTTGAATGTGCCACAGGAGTGGACTGCTGCAGGAAGCACTCTGCTCCAGTTGGCTTGAGGAGCTGGTTCCCACGGCCCTACTACTTGCTGTGTGTCAGACATCCCCCTCAGGCCCTGTTATGCACCTGCTGCAAGAGGGAACTGTCCTTGCTAAAGTAAACAAATGTAAAATGTGCTCTTCAGTTTGGCTTTCCAGAGTGTCCACATCTCCACCTCTGGGGTAGGCCTGGGAATCACTTCTCAGTGTCTAGCCTTGCCGGGCTCTGTGTACAGAGGGTGCTGGTGTGCCAAGGTGCTATGTCCAGCAGACATGCAACTCCATTTGCATCAGTGGTGCTTACTGGGTGGGCACCTAGGTCCTGACTGTCTTGTAGAGTGGTCGAAGCAAGAACAAAATTGGATTTGGGTCATTCGATGTTGCTGCCTACATGTTTGCTCTTAAACACACACACACACACACACACACACACACACACACACACACAAAACTTCATAGAGTTACAAACTTATTAGTAATTTGTCAATCACTTTTCCCTAATTATTGTCATACTACATATATTTATGAAAGTGCAGTATAGAAATATATAAGGTAGAACATAAAAGTTTATTTCATTGTTTTACCACAGTTGCTCATTGCATTTTTCCATGTCTCTTACGCTTCATGCACACACCAGAAATTATTTCTTGAAACAAGTGTATAAAAGTGAATTGTAATTTCTGTTTTTCCAGGTGATAAAAATGAGGCACAGGATTCAGTCACCTACCTGAAAGGTCAAACCCATTGTCTTCATCATTGTCTAGGCTGGACTGAATTCTTAACTGCTTAGAAAGCTTTCTGTCTTGGCTGGAACAGTAGGCTTGTTTACATTACTTCTCCCATAGCCCAGAATTTGAATTGGAGCTGCAGTAAGTCTGCAGTGTAGGCTTTTTGTATGTCCCCAAGACTCCTTAGCACTTGTTATAAATCCACAGTCATGCGTGTGTGTGAGTGTGTGTGTGTGTGTGTGTGTGTGTGCACGCGCGCGTGCCTGTGCATGTGTGTGTGTTCATGTATCTTCTCTCAGACTATGGCTAACATTTCACATGCGGAAGTTTTTCATGTGTACATTTAAACCCCCCATGCTCTCTTCAGTTTTGTCTTGCCAAAAATGTCTTTCAGCTCTCACCAGATAAGCTTCGAATTTACTCAAGTGTAGTTATCATCAGCACCAACGTGCAGCTACATATCTGAAGCAACTCACAAGCTGTTCATACATCCAAACTTCCCTGTTCTTCCAGTGTCTCCACTCTCTCTGTGAAGAAGAGTTAAAAACTGCACCCGAACCTTCCTTGGCTTCTCTTTGACTTCTCAAGAAACAGAACTCACTTCAGAAAGAATTACTGGCTTGGATGTTGCATAAGTACAAGAAGAAGGAGGAGGAGGAGGAGGAGGAGGGGAGGAGGAGGAGGAGAACAACAACAACAACAACAACAACAACAACAAAATAAGCAATGGAAAAGAGCTTCTAAGTCATTGGCTGTCAATCTTATCCTTCAGATAAAAGGCCCTGCCTTTTAAGACAGTAGTCATGTGAAATCTACTTAGGAACACTCCCCTCCTGCCCTGTTGCATCATGGGTTGAGACGTACACTGAACTCTAGGATCTTTCAAGGTCTGTGTTAAATTAGATCTGTCAGTTCTATCTTGGGAGTAAAACAGCGTTCCGGGCCCTGCTGGGACTGATGTGCCTGGAGAAGCACAGGATGCTAGAAAAAGCCGCGCTTATAGGAGCTTTCCTTTTTCTCTTTATCTTCAGCTGCCCAGTGCTTCCTGGTGATGGCCATCTGAAGTTGAGATTTCTCTGGCCATGTCTGGCATGCTTTTCTGCAACTATGTAGATGGAAAATAAACACAGAGAGACATTACCCACCTAGTGAAGGGAGAAGAGAAACTAGCAACCTCTAAAACTTGTACAGAAAACAATACTAATTAAGAAAAAAACCCTAGTTTTTAAAAATCATTTTTTTGAGAACGATTAGGTCAATCGAAATGAGAACAACAGCTCAGCATCCATCATGGGGAATAAAATGAAGATTCTGTGGTTGGTGTGGGCTAAAATTAGTAGCAGGACAGATTTAGAGAGAACTAGCATGTTTTCTCCCTAAAGGGAAATGTGATCATTAGTCAACAGCTAACTATGTTGGGATATGTACTAACTAAATATACTCTATACTTTGGAATCTCCAAGAATTTTCTAGGAATAAGTGTAGCTGGTTCATTTTTTTTTTTTTTCAATGAGCTGAGCGAGGGACTAAAAAGGGAGAGAAGAAGAAGGTGGACAATCACTTTATTTTTATTTTTTGTTATGTGAAAATAAACCTGGGATGTTGTGCTAAAATTGAAGGACTGCTTAAAGTATTTTATTAAATTTTAATTTAATTTGATGTTATGTGTATGGTGTTTTATAGGCATGTATGTCTGGACATGTGTGTGCCTTATGCCTATGGAGGCTAAAAGAAGGCATTGGATCTCATAGAACTGGGGTTAGCGACAGTTGTGAGCTGCCATATGGGTGCTTGGAATTAAACCCATGTCTGTAGGAAGAGAAGCAAGTACTCTTAACCACTGAACCATCTCTTTAGGTCTTGAAGGACCACTTAGATAAACAGTCTGAGAAACTGATGATACAGTACCTATGATGCAACAGGAGCAAATTAACTTTAAGTCTATGGACTTATTCATGACTGTTAACAAATGTTTAAAGCCTGAGCCAGGTAATGTGCACAGTGCTGGGGTTACATGGAAAGGGATAGAACCATACCTCTGTGTTTGGCATACTTGCTATACTAGAAATAAAATGAGACCAATTCTATCTACTTCAAAAGAGCAAGCTAGGAATAACAGTGCAGTTATGAACTGCAGAGTTCCTCCTAACACAGGACTAGCATTTTTACATACAGATGTGTCCCACACAGGAAAGGGCTACTTAAGGAACTGCAAGTCTTCATGTGGTGTCAGCTCCTGGGAGTCTGGGGAACATATGCACGTGATTCTTGTTTGGGAGAGGATCTTAGTTCTTCTGTCTCCTGAGCTTGTGTTTCTGAGTCTGAGTCATAACATTTAATATAAGAAAAAAGTTGAAATAGCCAAATAGGGAAGGGCTGATGGCTTAAACTAATGAAAACATAGCAAATCATAGCAAATAATTGTTAACCTTTATGCAGGGTATCCTGGGATATCAGGCGTGTTGAGCGTACTGAGTCATAAATACTTGTCTTACTTCCTTTCTCTGGCTGAGAAAGATGAGCACGTGCCAGTCATTCTGTTGTTGTTGTCATGATCAAATGCTTTTGAGAAACAACTGAAAGGTAGATGAATTTATTTTGATTCGTGGTTTCAGAGTTGGCAGCCTGTGGTGGTGGTGGTGGTGGGGCAGGCAGAACAGAACAGCTCACTTCCTGGCAAACAGGAGAGAGAGAGAGAGAGAGAGAGAGAGAGAGAGAGAGAGAGAGAGAGAGAGAGAGGCACAGAATGACAGAGACAGACAGACTGAGATAGGTAGATAGATAGATGCCCACATAGGCTGGCTTTCTGCTCCCATTCTTTTGTCAAAGTCTCCCCTTGGTGAATCATTCTTGGAAATGCCCCCTCATATAAGTTAGGTTTGCCTTACTCCTATCCTAGGCATTTCTCAAACTCATCAAAACCGGGACCGACCACCACAGAGCTAAATCTTCTCCAAGGCACAGAACAGGCGAGGAAGCAAAGGAGCAGAGCTCATGCTGTATCTTCTACATGGTGCTTCTGCGTGTCTTCACTTCAGTGTGTAAGTGACTCTGAGACTGAACTTACATTTACTAATAAGTACATTAGCTCATGTGACAGTGTGTCAAAAGTGATCAAACTGAGGGACAGGGAGGTCCTGTGGAAAATAGGAGGATTTGGTGTGTGGTTTATACCTGGGTTTTGCTCTATCTCTTCCTCCGTCCTTAATTAGGTGTCTCACAAAAGTGCAAAGAAGAGGAAGGGGACTCCCCAGATATAAAATTTTATTCGTAAACAGAACTCAGCTAGTGGAACAATAGAAACGGAAAACTCCAGTAATTGAAGATATTAAAACAATTCGTTCTGATTGTAGGAGCCATCCAGATCTGCCCCACTGGGGGTCACTTTGCTAGGTATTTCAGACTTTGTGTGGGAGGCATTGAAGGGATGGCTCTTTCCTCCTAAAGGAAGTTGGGAAATGCAGGCAGAGCACAGGAACTGCCTGGAATGTGGGCTGCAGCTTGCCCACTGGCTTTTCTCAAGTACCCCCCTCCACAGGCTTTTGCAATATTAAACAGTGAAGTCTCGAAGTGATCATTTGCTTCCTCCAACACTGCATCTTTCCTGCCTGCGGTCCTTGCCTACCGTCACCCAGCATCGCATGCCAGCAGAGAGATGGGCAGCAGAATGGGAAGCAGATAGATCAAAGCAGCCCGGTTTCCAGGCAGAAGAATTCTTCTGTGTTTCTCAGCAACGGAGGACTCTACCACTCTTGGAGAGTGTGTTGGATGCCAGATAACTGCAGGAGAATACAAATCTTCCTGCATAATAACCACATGCTCATTTTTACTACAACACTACGGTCCTTTTGCAGAAAAACCTTTGCAGAAGCTGTTGGAAGAAGGGCGAGTTGGGTTGTATTAAGTAGTCTTATGTTAGGCATTTAGCGATTTCATCATCTCCTCCCCTCTACTAACATTACAGAAAATGCCAGTGTCCTTGCATGAGGAGGCCCGTAGGGAAGCTTCTTTTTATTAGCAGTTTATACTCTTTCATAGGGGGAAAAACCCAAATAGGGACACACATATATACATATACACACATACATGCACACAGAGAGCAAGAGAGAGCCAGGGTGAGAGACAGAGAGAGAGAG
>NC_034591.1:74138439-74185411 GCF_900095145.1 Mus pahari
AGAGAGAGAGAGAGAGAGAGAGAGAGAGAGAGAGAGAGAGAAAGGGGAGGGAGGGAAGGAGAATTTCTGCCAAGTCAGCGTTTCTTTTTCTTGCATGGTTCTCTCTCACACCCACTTTGGATGGAGGGCCTGTTGGCCTTGGCCTAAGTATCTTCTGCACCTGCAGTAACTTTACTGCATTCTCACTTTTTTTTGGGGTGTGTGCGTGTTATAACCTGCTTGGGCTTCTCAGTAGAGCCTCGGCAATGTGATGTTTCTTAGTTGTTCTCAGCAGTGGTTCCTGCTGCCAGCGTCAGACGGTTGATCAGTGCAGCCTGGTTTGTCAGTGATTTAGTGATGTGACCGCCAAGCTTGTGTGTGTGTGTGTGTGTGTGTGTGTGTGTGTGTGTGTGTGTGTGTGACTTTCTTGCTATATATGCATAGTTCTTCTAATTTTATGAAACAGATATTGCTACTCTCTTTCCTCATCCACACTCTGTATTATGTGGTTCTCGTTTTAAAATGTGTAGAAAAAGACTAGATAACTTCACAGCAGAGTTGGAGAACATTATGCATCCGGGCCTCGCCCTTTCTCCTCGGACATTCCACGGTAAAGTCACACAGGTGATGACATTCGTTGCTGCCATCATCACTCAAAGCATGTATTGAGAGAAGCCATTTGGGGGCAGGATTAAGGAGTTTAGGCCCTGATAGAGAGATAGCAGCCATGGCTGCCAGGAACAGGGGTGGATGATCAGGGTGCCCCGGAGGGTCAGGGCCAGCAGAGAGCTCCTGTCTCTAACATTGCCCCTTGAAGATCACAGTTTGTCCTCTCTGTTACAATCTGATGGGAGATGTCTGCATGTTGTCTATTTTAGTGAAATGGGCTGGCTGCTGTGTGGGAAGTGGACTGGACCAGGATAAAGAGAAGCAAAGGAATGTTAGTTCTAGCTGCTACAACTCTGAGGAGAAATGAAGGTGAGGCCATGAGAAGGGCCACACTGTGACACAGTTTGACAGAGCTGACAGTGCTGCTGCCTTGCTGGGTGTGGGTGAGAAGTGGGGAGGGATCAGTCACGCTCACACTTTAGCATCAGCAACTGGGCATGTGGGATTGCTGTTTACAGAACATGGAGATGAAGGAGATGACTAGACTATGGAGAAGAAGCAGGAGGTTAACCATGGGCGCCGTAAGTGTGAGGGACCAGGTTTTCAGTGGAGGCATCGTGTTAGCAGGCAGCTACATAAGCTTGGCGTAGGTGGTGAAGGCCAAGGCTATGTGTGTGCTTGAGGATGTTAACGTGGAAAGGGCAGTAAAGCCATGTGTGTACATCTAAGTACATCTAAGGTTCCACATATTAATAGAGAAAAGAGGGACATCAGGCCTGAGGCAGATCTCAGGGGCATCCTCAGTGGAGATCAGCAAGGAGGAGGAACCAGGAGAGGAGACTGGGAAGAAATGGGTAGTGGACTAGAGGGAAGACTACAGACATCTAACTGACCATAACAAACAAAAATCCTGGTACAAATGGCCACTACAATCCCGATGAATGCCTAGGAGATTATTGGGGAAGAGGATACAGAGAAGATATTTGGACTCATGACATACGGAGGCGCTCAAGACACAGAGCTGCACATAGGAAGATGACTAGCAACTCCCCTTATTTAGCCTAGAGAACCCATGAGCACTGAATGGGAACCTTTATTTGGATTTTTGTTGGAGCGAAGTGTGGGACAACAAGGAATCAGAAGCTACTAAGACATCCAGCAGGAGCAAAATGCATCAAGTATGTTTTGTGCACAAATGGAATATAATAAAGCAGCCAAAAATAATACGTGTTTGTACACACAAACACATATACATATATACAGGCATATATGCACAGATGTACATATATCAATACTGAATTGATTTCAAATGCGATATTTATTTCATTTAAACTTTTCTATGTGTTAGGGGAAACTGACCCATTGACTCTAGGTTCCTTTTCATATGCTATTCAAACACTTTTACACTGAGCTATAACCCTGACCTCTTTAGATATTTTTCTTTTCAAACTTTGAGACAAGATCTCAGTTAGTTACCTAGATTGACCCCAGGCTTGTTCTGTACCTCTGGTAAGAGTTAAAAATGATCCTCTTGCCTCAGCCACATAGGTACCTAGGTATCTGGGACTACGGAACTGGCAGGAAGAAAAAGGGAGAGAGGAAGGGAGAGTGAGACAGAGAGGCCACATTTATCGTATGATGTTTCCACTATTTCTACTATATAAATCTTAAAATGAGAACTTTACAACTTAGATGATGCCCAGTTAATATCACTACTTTTCCTTCAGGCCCCAGTGATGGTAACAGGAATGGTCCTACAGGGATCTCAGGGAGACCACAGACACAAGTAGCTTTTAGGACGATTTTGCATGATTAAAAGCAAGGCCTGGTAGGGATTCTGGTAGGCATGCCATCAGATGTCAAGAGACAAGAAGTGCACGTATGTCTGTGTCTCCCTGGTCTCTCTCCTCTTACAAAGTCTCCAGGATTCACTCCTGGGAAACCTGTTGATGCTGTAGAATCTTGTTCACTTCAAATGCCCCCATTGCTAAGCATAATGGACCAGGTTTCTACTCTCATGGTGGATTAACTTTTGACACATGCCCCTAGAGGACGCTCAAACCACATCCAAACCACAGCTCCAGCTTTGCATTTCTTCTCAAACCTGCTGGCACTGGTCTCTGGACTCTTTATTTTATGCAGGATGTCTGTTCCCTTGATGCCTAGGCCGCTGATGTGTTTGCTGTGGCATTCCTAATACTTGACCCATAGAGAATGGTCAACACATGCTATGCAGAGATCCCATGCCGGAGTGTGCGTGACTTTGTGTTTCTGTCAGTTTCCCACTTCTGTCTTTAGCTTCTTCCCTGATGGAGTTCATGGTGAGGACTAAAATTCCTGGTGAGAGCAGCAGAAATGCGGGTCCATAGGGAAGGAGAGGCTGCCCCAGTTGTGAATAGGAGGCTATTTTGACATTAAAAGTTCTCATAGAAAGTTTTGCCCTCAGATCATCAACAGCTCAACCATGTGGCTGGGTGAGGTGCCAGAATCCAAGCTCTTGGGAGTGAAAGTCTTTGAAGCCGGGAGACAAATTTATAGACTTTGGATCATATGCTATTTGTTACAAATGACTTAGCAAAACAAAGTTTAGCATTCCCAACTGAGCACTTCAAATAAAAATAGAGCCTTGCAGCAGAGAGCATCACACCTTTCATTGTAAGAGAGAATACGTGCAGGCAATGAGCCCTTTCTGAAGAATAGCGTGATCGAATCAGGCAAGGTGGCTGCCCAAGGTGACTGGAGACTATCATGAGGAACTTGAAAACTCCACTTACCATCACTGCCTTTCTCTAGCAAACTGTGGTGGTTCCAGATGCCCCACGGCAGATCGTCCTCTGGTTCCAGTGTGCTTAAAGAGCTAAACAGGGGGAAGACTTCAGTGCAGCTATTTCATCTCTATATATTCAAAGCTTTATTGTTTGTATAAAAGTTGAAGAAGGGTTTGCCTTTTTTCTTCCATCTTGTCTTGTCTGTCACTGGCCACGAACAAGCACTTGCAAGAGTCACTAGCACTAACAGATTGAATGAAGTGAGCAGAATGGGCTATGCACCTGGAGTGGGCAGCAATCGAAGCTGTCACTCATCTGATGTGCATGGTGGTGAGGCTGTAGTGAGGTGGGGGACATGAATTCTATCCATTCTGTTTCAGTCTTGGTGTCATTTGCACATATTACTCCCATGCTGGGAGCTGATGTTTCTCTGGACGCAGTGATGTTATCTCATGTGAGTCCTGTGTGATTTCACTCTCCTTGTAGCTCTTCTTGACTATCTCCTCCATACCTTCATAAATGGAATTGGCTGGTTTTCCTTCTCTAAGTCCTTCTTGCCATTTATTATTTCTATGCCAGTGCTGTAGGAGCCATCATACACTGTAAATGAACATTTGACTATTTGCATCCTTCAAACACAGAAGACAAAGACCCAAGTCCTCTTCATTCTATAGCATTAGCCCAGGACTTGGGCCAGAAAGTGATAAATGGATGAGGCCAGGTATCTATAATGGATATGGACCAACTGTCATTTCTACTTTGTGACTAAATTCTTCCATGGGATATCTAATCAAGGTCTGGTGCTGTCCCTCCACCTATAGATAGGGTCATGACAGGGGAAGTCTTTTGGTCTCTGAGATTAAACTTCCAAGAGTATCCAAGGTGACAAGGGTTACCCTGATGCTGACAAGGGTTACCCACCTGCTTATGGGATGGGTGGAGTCACTGCTGATACTACAATGTGTGTCTTTTCTATTTTACATGAAGGATTCACTCTCCAGCCTGTTCTATGTGATTGACAGACAGCTGGTACCTGTTTATCATTACTTTTGGTCCATCTTTGATTGCATACACATTCTACTGAGGCTATAGCTCACCTTTCTCCTTTAATTTCCTCTGCATTTCTGGAGTGTCTCCTTCTCAAAAGAGTGACCAGATATTTTGAGTAACATTGGAAGGCTTGATACTGGAAGGTAGCATTATCCATTCCAGGTACTTCTCCAAAATGCAGGGTCAGGATGCTCGAGATAGCCTCCCTACTTACCCTGAATGCAGCGACTTGTTCGACAAATACCGGGGTTCATTTGACTCTCTAGGACCTAGTAAACCACACTAGGTAATTTATCAATAGGCCCTTAAGCTCAACTAATTAAATCTTTCTAAGATCATCTCCTGTCATGACAGCATGTGAGGTACCAGTACATAGCTAACGTGACTTTGGATTCTTATTTGAAAAAATTAATTGATTACTCAGTGGTGGAAAGTTTTCCCATTGTCTTGTCATAGATCCCATGTTGTAGAATCATGAAGGTCCTATGGCTAGATGGGGTAAGGAAAAACTGTACAAACAGGGCAATGGGAACTCTGCCTTCTATGCTGCCCCTGCCATCATAGAGTTGAATAGTTTGGACCATTAGCTCTACTTCCATGGGCTTCATTCTGGTCTTTGCAGAAGATGAACTTATCTTCCATCTTCATAGCCTCAAGCACAGGAGGACCAAGATCCATGAATTTGTTTAGTTGTTTTTTCTTTCCTACACTCGAAGGTTAAACTCTCTTTCAACAAACTCCAGGGAGGCAGGCTGTTTTGTTCAGATCTTTCACAGGCTTAACCCTCCTGGAATCCCTGCATCACATACTAGAATCCAGTGGTTCTCCCAAAAAATTATAAGCAAAAGCATACCAAAATTTGTCCTTTCTCCATTGATTAAAAACGGACTTTCCACAGCTTCATCGGTGTCTTAGCTAAGTTTTGATTGCTGTAACACCATAAATTGGGCACTTGGTGAAGAGGTGTTTGTACGGCTTATGACTCCGAGGTTAGAAAGAGCTGGACATTGACATTGCTGGTAAAAGCCTCTGTGTTGCATGATACTATGGCAGAGAGAGTCCCATGAGAAGACAGAGCATGTGGGCTGGTTTGGACAGTCTCTTTCCTTATAAGGTCGCCAATATTGTTATGGTACTTTGCTCTCATGACAACATCTAATTTTTGTTACTTTTTAAGAGCCCTACCTCTAAATATCATTATCATATGGGTTTGGGTACAGTTGATCACACACACACACACACACACACACACACACACACACACACACACACACCACTGGAATAAAAATAGTCCCTTCAACAAATTGTGCGGGAAAAACTTGATATCCATATGTCAGAATGAAATTAAAACTGTTCATCCTTCACAAGGGTCAATTTGAAATTTATAGAAGGTTATATTGTAACACCTGAAACTCTGAACCTTCTAGATCTAGAAGAAAGTCCAGGTAAAACACTTTAAGGTATATTCACAGTTAAGAACTTTGTAAAAAGGATTCCAAACCAACCAACCAACCAACCAACCAACCAACCAACCAACCAACCAACCAGCCAACCTACAGGACATAAGCCCGGTAACTGACAAATGAAACTGTACAAACCCAAAAAGCTCCCATACAGCAAAGGAAAGCAGCAGGTGAAGAGAGTTTGCAGTATGAGAGAAAATCTTTGCCAATTTCATATCTCATAGGGAATTAGTTTCCAGAACTTACAAAGAATTCTGAATATTGAATACCTCCAGGCAAAATCATTCAATCAATAGTGGTCTAATAAAAAGGAAGAGATAGAAAGAAACAGCCAGTAGAGATTTGGAAAAATCATGTGCATCATCCTTAGACACCAATCAAGCTACTTTGGGATTCAACCTCATTCCATTCAGAATGACCATCATCATGAACACACTGGTAACAGATGCTGTGAAGATGCGGAGAAAGGGGATTCCTTAATCACTACTGGTAAGAGTGTGAGCTATGTGGCCACTGTGGAAGTCAGTTTGGAGGTTCCTCAAAAAAAAAAAAAAAACAAACTAAAAATAGAGTTATCTCATAACCTAGCCGTACCACTCCTTGGTATATGATGGAAGGATTCTAACATATACATCAATATACATGTAATGAAAAGAGAAGGGGAATATGAGAAACAGGAAGAAGTCTAAGCGTGGACAATGGAATTCAAGCATCCTTCAAATTGTAAAGACAAGTATTTAGAGGGAGGAAGGCCAGTAGGAGAGTAAGAATAAAGTATAGTGATATACTACATACATGCATGCATACATACATACATATGAAAATATAACAGTGAAATCTCTTTTTTTGTATGCTAACCAAGAATTAACTTTAAAATGTTCCTGAAATGAACCTCTAGGGGACATGTCCAAACCACAGAAGTATCATTTTGCAAAGAGAATTTAACTATTTCCTGTAGCAAGTAATGAACAAAGAAATATAGGTGTATCAAATACAGCAGAATTGATAACCTGTGCCTGGCTTCAGGGGTGAAAAGAAATACTCATGTTGAGCGCCCTCCTGCTTCGTCTCCCTTTTGTGTAGTCTGGAAGTCACAGCCCCTTAACCCTCCCTGACACCCTCCCACCAGCCCAATCCACTACCAATTCTTCTTCTTTTTATTGATTAATTTATTTATTTACATTTCAAATGTTGTCACCCTTCTTGGTTTCCCCTCTGCAAATCCCACACCTCTCTCTCTCCTCTTTGCCTCTAAGAGGGCATTCCCCAACCCACCCATTCCTGCCTCATGCCACTAGCGGATTCTCCCTTTGCTGGGCCAACAAGCCTCCACAGGACCAAGCACCTCCCTTCCCACTAATATAAGGCTATCCTCTACTACATATGTAATGGGAGCCATGGACCCACCTATGTATATTCTTTGGTTGATGGTTTAGTCCCCGGGAACTGAGAGATCTGGTTTGTGGATGTTGTTCTTCCTATGGAGTTCCAATCCCCTTCAGCTCCTTCAGTCCTTCCCTAACTCTTCCATTGGGGTCCATGGGCTGAGTCCAATGGTTGGCTGTGAGTGCCTGCATCTGTCTTAGTCAGGTGCTAGCAGAGCCTCTCAGAGGACAGCCCGACTGGGCTCCTGCCTACAAGCATTTCTTGGCATTAGCAATGATGTCAGGGTTTGGTGTCTTCAGATGGGATGGATCCCAAGGTGGGGCAGCCTCTGGATGGCCACTACCAATTCTTACGTTCCTTCATTCGTTCCTGTCCCTTCATTTTTGCATCAGTGTGGTTTGCTTTGTCTTCCTTTATGCAGGTTTCTCCATCCTTCACACAGATGGCTACAGTGTCTTTTTGCTTCCTGACTTTTGGTTTCTTTTTCAGGTCATGGCAGAGACTTGGTTGAAACATCTCCCATGAAGCTAAGCTCTGGTTAAGACTTACCCAGGGCCTCAGGTGGACCTGGCACAGCCTGCTGGCAGTGCTTGGCTGTGGGCTGTTTTCAGTTCTCTGGTGGCTTAAATCCTGCTTTATCTGTCTGTGGGCTCACAAGTATCACATGCTTTCTGTGAACATCACTTTGCTTTCTGCATGGTAGAGTTACTCACTGATCCAGTATTAACACGTAGGGTGGCCTGGTTCATTGTGACTGTCATCTCGACTAGATTGAGACATACCTAGGAGATGACTACGTCACGTCTCTGGCTGTGTCTAGGACTCAAGGCTTCAGGAGACAATGAGAAGTAGGTCACGAAAGGTTCGTCCTTGTGGGCCGTATCTTATTCTGAACACTTCCTGCTCTGATCTACTTCCTGTCCACCGTGTTGTGAGTTTCTCTGCTTCCTGGTAATGTGGGTTAACTAGCATTGCCCCATCACTTCTTCCTTACTGGGACCTCTGAGGTAAGTGATACACATCTTTTCTTCTTTCTGGTTGTCAGGTAATATGGTCACAGTGATCACATATGTCTCACAAATATGTTAAGGCTAAAGTGGAAAAATACATGCTTGGCACAGAAGAATTAGAAACAAAACTAAACAAAGCCAACTAGCTGCAGTTCACCCCCACCCCCAGTACATCTCATGGTCTTCCAGACTTTGTCCTCTAGATTTCTTTTCACACATGTGTGGTGTGTACTATCCATCTGCCTTTTGTCACAGTGCTCAACTAGATGGTTCATTCTTCCTTACACTGTACCTGGATATGTTTGTCTTTGTACTTGAATACATGCAAGTATTTATATCTGACTCTTTACTTACTCAAGGCTAGAATAGTCATTTAGAAAAAAATGTATTCTGGGAAATTTCATATATGTACATATAATAAATAGTGAAATAATCCCCATGTTGTTACTATCCAACCTCAACAATGATCAGTATGTGCCCTAACGACTTCCTTCATCTTTGCTCTGGAAAGGATCTTTGGGAAGCCGAGCATAGCCTTTGCCCTGTATTGTTCATGAATATTTCAGTACACACCTCAAAGTGATAAAGATCCTTTTTGAAAACAAACACATTTTTAATATCAAAGATTTAATCAGTGTTTAGGGTCCCTCAATTGTTTTGCAAATGTCTTGTCATTTGATTCAGTCTGTTTGTTGTGTTTGTTGATGTACTTCTTATGTATCTTATACTCAGAACATATCCCTCTGCCTCCTGTCCTGACAAGTTATTTCCTAAAGAAACTGGATCTTTTGTCCTTGGAATTTTCCATGTCCTTATTTTTGTTTATTGTCTTTCTATTGGTGTGGTTTAACATATTCTTCTGTACTGTGTAGGTCTACAGACTCCATCAGGAGCAGGTTAGAGATATTTGGTGAGAATCCTTTATAGGTGACATTATGAAACCCGCCTAAGCCCATGGCGCACACAGTTCTGGGTGTACAGAGGTATGAGTCATACCTCCTACACTGGGCGTATGCTTCTCTTTGTGGCCTGTTTCACTGTTGGGTGTTTTAGTAAATTGACTTTTGCCTGCATCAGAATCTTGCACTGTGAGTTCTCCTTTAGTCTCCATGATGCTTAGTTTAGTGGATACATCACCAGATCTACCAAATGGAAGAAAAATGCAGAAGAGAAGCAACGTTGCTTTTGGAGCAATGACACTCCTCTCCTGACAGGAGGCCTTAGAATGCCAGGGTCTATAGCTTTTGGACCCTAGGGCTTGCACTGGTGACCCCCTAAGTTTCTTAGTCACTGGCTTGGGATTGAGAATTCTGTTACAGGATTGCCTAGTTCTTTGTCTTGCTGATGGCTTGCCTTGGCACTTTTCAGCTTCTACAACCATGCGGTCTAATGTCTTCAGTAAATCTCTTACTGCCTATCTCTATATCCCCGTCTTATTGGTTTTGTCTCTCTGAAGAACTCTAACACACATATTTCCATATGGAAATTGACTTCATAACCAGCTTTTTCTACCACCCCAAACTTGCAGATCCATATTCGAATAACAGCCCTCAATAATGCTATATTGATCATTGGGTACTTTCATTTAGAGCTTATCCTGGTCCAGGCACTCACTCAGCCTTTGACATATGGTACTCATCTAACTTCCTGGACAACCTAACTGTGAAGGCGCCTCTGTCTTCCCATTGTGGTCCGGGAACTCCGAGGTAGACTGTGTGGCTCTTAGCCAAAGCAAAGACTAATTCTTTTTGGCAATAATTATTTCCCAGGTTGAAAGCTTGCCTACGGAAGTGACCTCACCTTGTTCCCCCTGCCTTCTGGGATTCTCCCTTGACTTTCCTTGTATGCCAGGTGCTAGACCACTTAGTGGTTTGCTATTAATGGTGAGGGTGCTGTTAACAGTATGAGTTTGAAATGCCTTCAGAATTGCAGGGGTGGGGGTGGGGCTAGGGGTGTGGTGAAGAAAAGGTGTTTACATACAACAGTTAAACGAGAAAACTATGTGCACTCGGGTTTAATCCTGACTTTGATAGAAAGGCTGAGACTTTGCCAGTCATCATCTCTGTCCCATACAGGTCTCATAATAAAACAAATAGTATGAATGAATGCACTGAGGATAGTACTCAGCACATAGTAGGTACTCAGCAAATGTTACCTTGCAAACTGCCTTCAGTATTCCGTGTTGAGTCCCACCAGAAACACCAATAGCTTAACAATAATTTCTGTCTCGCAGTGTGAAAAGGCCATTTCTTCTTTTCCTGAACTATTTTTTTTGTTTTGTTTTTCCTTTTTTTTCTCAAACTGGGGTTAGAAGGACGCTGCTGCCCACCCACCCCTCCCCACCACACACATTTTAATTAAGGTATCTTTCCAGAAGGAATGCTTTAATCCAAAGTGATCACTTTGATACCGAAAGAGACACATTTGGAGGCTTCTTGGCGACGGGGAATTAAAGACAAAGAAGCTGAATAAATAGCAAGCAAAATGTTAATGTTTTGGCTTTGTGGTGTCTGCAAGTGAGAGCCCTCCGTGTGGATGCTTTGGCGGGCTCCTGTTGAAGCCTCCAGAGGCTCCTTTTGTGCGCAGGAGCCCTGGCTGCCTGTTGTCACGCGGCCCCTAGAGGTCAGTCTGATCCAGGGATTGTCTGAACCTCGCTGGTCGTGCCAGCAGCTGCTGGGGCCATGGATACTGCTGCAGCCAGGATCTAAGCTGCTCCAGCATCTACGACATTCGCGCTGCCAGAAGGCCTCTTCTTTCTGAAGATGGGTTTGCCAAAGTCAGGAAAGATGGAGTTTTCCCTCAGATGGAGATTAGCCTTGGTTGTAAAAAGAAAATACTTTATATGATTGTATATATGGCATTGTTCTCTACTAAATTCATACTTTTCACTTTGCTGTGTTCCGTTTACTGAAGGCAAGTGTAACAGCGTGGGGGGGGGGTAGAGAGGTTGGGGTACCGTTTATCCAGTGCTTCATCTTACAAAGGGCCCGAGTGAAGCTCAGATAAGGGGCAAGCCAAGCCTGCTTCATGCTGGCATTTTTGTCAGGGTCCTTTCCACTGCAAGCTTCTAATTGTTTTCTTAAAAACAACACCCAAAAGACTAATGTCTTTAAGGGCTTTGGACGGATGTAGGAACTAGTTGGTGATTCACAGGGAACCTAACATGACATTAAAGAAAAATTATCCAGGAGAGCTTGTTAAGTCGTCATATGGGTGATTCTACTCAGGACTCTCACAGCGTGGAGGGACATGGCAATTCTGCCTTGCACTCTGGCAGAGAGCTCGGCCTCCACCAGAAGTAGAGGTCTAGCGAGTGGGGAACATACCAGGCAGGAGGTGGGGTCCGCATGTGGAAAACCACTGAGAGGAAACATCAGGATGGAGGGGATTCAGGTAAAACCTACTTCCAGGATTGCTCAGAGACAGAACAGTGGCACAGATATTACCTGGGAGGAGGTGGAGTGTGAGCGTGTGTTTGGCTTTCATGGGGAAGCAGATATCTGGGGCTATGTTGGGCTCTTGCTTGGAAGAATCCCAGCTGCGGACTTCATGCAGCAATGTACACATGCCCCTAGAAGAAGGTTGGAAGTTTGACGGAATCTCTACAGTCCTTGGCAGTGATTGAGCTGATGGAACTCGGAGGCGGGTCACCTGTGCTTGGACAGGAGGTGGCAGAGACCAAACTTACCCACAACTGGGCAAACAAAGTTACTGCCTGGTCGGTGGTGCTCTGTGGACTCACCTGTGGATGGAGAAAGGTACAGGGAATGTTCTGGGAGTGTTTGCTGATACTGGTCACCATGGTTAGAAACAGTGAAAGGGAAAATTTTGAACTTGGGAGGAAAGGCACAAGTTCTTTTTTTCATTCTTGGTAGCCCAACCTTCTCTTTTAAGCTTTGTAAGGTTTATTACAATAAACAAACAAACAAACAAACAAATAAATAAATTCTCTTTCTAGCTTTGTTAAGTTTATTACAATAAATAAATAAATAAGTATTATACGAAGTTCCATTGTTCTATCTCAGCGTCCAAATGCGATGCACTAGCAAAGTTGAAGGTGTGTCCCATGGAGACAGAATCAGGATGCACAGGTTAAGGGCTGGAGAAGAAAAGCCTGCTCCAAGACATACTTCCAAGGAGGAGGTCCCTAGATGTAGCAGTTTCCCCAAGCTTAGCTCCTAATAATGTCATTAGAGGCAAAGGACTCTCAGTAGGACCTGGGTTACTTCATTTCTCTGTTCAGCCTCAGGCAATCCACTCTTAACTTCCACTTCACACTTATTTTCCCATGCAGATACTAGTGACAATGCTTCTGTTTGTTCCATCTTGTTGAACAAAACTCTCACAGTAATGCCCTTAACACCCTTTCTCCACTAACTACTCTCTGTACGCAGACTCCATGTCAGCTAAGCAGTACAAATAGCCATCCACCGCTAACCACTGCTGCCTGGCTTTTCTCTCTTCTCTCCTTTGACCTCACTGTGTTTGCAGCATGTGAAGATCTTGCCACACACACATTCCCTCTCCTTGGCACTTATTCTTCCCTCTGGAGAAGAGCTGGCACTAAATTCTCCTCCCAACTGTCAGGTCTTCTCTATTTGATGATTGATCAAGACCCCTCTATTTTTTCCTTTCTCTGCTCTTCGGCCATTCATTCCTCTTGGAATTATTCCCAGATCTGTTACTCTCTTGCTCACTGGTGTTTCTAGATCATCTTCTGTTTACCTTTTATATTTTGGTACCAAGAAGAGATTCATGGTGGCATGCAGATGGCCATTTGTTCCAAGTTCTAGTTAATCTCCTGCTTTCTTATGAGAATTCATGACATGATTATTAGTGTACTCCAGGAAAGTCTAAGCAGCTTTGATGCACACATTTTTCTCTGGAGTCATGGAGCATGCAGAAAAACCAACCAACCAACCAACCAACCAACCAACCAACCAACCAACCAAAGAAAATAAAAAAGCCTTCCAAAGTCTTGCCCCTAACTGTCCATTGAGCACTGCCCTATGCTGTCCTTAATTTGTGAATTGTTTCAATCTCTATATTTGAATGTTATTACAACAATACCAACGTGTAGTTTCACAGACTCTGACCAGACAATGAATTGCTTGTGATAAAAAGTCTCTATCTCCCAGCTCTGTCCACCACAGCCCAGCATTTCAGAGGTACTTAACAAATACTAGTGGAGGAGGGGAATGAACCTGGAAGCCTTTAAACTGAGATTTCTTGTTCACAATTATTCAGGTAATATTTTAAGACAGAATATTGTATAACCTAACCAGATATCATTTGAAAGAAGCTGAGGAGGAGGGCAACCCCATAGGAAGACCAGCAGTCTCAACTAACCCGGAGGCCTGAGATCTCTCAGACACTGAGCCACCAACCAGTCAACTTACACCCACTGGTATAAGAACCCTTGACACATATACAGCAGAGGACTGCCTGGTCTGGCCTCAGTGAGAGAAGATGCACTTAACCCTCGAGAGACCTGAGGTCCCAGGGAATGAGGAGGTCTGGTGGGAGGATATCTTTTTGGAGACCAGGGAGGAGGAATGGGATGAGGAACTGTGAGAGGGGAGTTGGGGTGGGGGAGGGGCGCCAACAGCTGAACTGTAAAAAAAAAAAAAATAGAAGATTTTAATTACAGTGATCAGCACTAACCTGACAGTGGTTGATGAATGTACCACACATTCACTTTATTTTGCTAATATATAGCTTACAGTTTTGGATCTTGGCAACAGGAACTCCAGTTCGTACAATGCTGTGTTAAGATAAAGACATGGAGCTACCTTGGGTATTCCTGAGGGTCAAATGCATGTGGGTCAGGGGTGAACGCTGGGCTGTTTCTTTAGGAAAAGCTCCTAATCTTTCATCGTTGCTGGTGCTATGGAAGAGCTTTGGACAGACTACTGCAGCACTACTGGGTTGTGGCGACAGCACAAGAGTATCCATGAAAGCCTTCAGCAAAGAGCCTGACTCACCATGAGCTTAGAGCGATAACCCCTCTATGATTGCTTTTATTTGGACAGATATGAGCCCACTCAATTGGATTAGCACCCAGTAAATTGTGCATTCATCCCATCAAGTTGGTTTTGATATTTTTTAAATTAGTTTAGTGGTTTGATGTGCCTTAGCCAAGGATTGTGGTTGGCTCCATTTTTATCATATCAACCTTTTCTGTTTACTTGTTTGTTTTATTTCTTTGCCTGGAAGAGACAAAGACCTGAGTGTGCTTCTTGTGAGCAGATGAACATGTTTGTTTAAGCTGGTGGCACAGGGCTGGGGTGAGAACGAGGTAGCATGGCCAGCAGAGAACCTTGTAAACACAGGTCAGGCCAAGGCAAAGAAAGTGTGCTGGCTGGCTCTTCTGTGCCTGAATAGGTTAGGAAAACTAAATACGGGGAGTTTCTGCATCTACTGCAAGGTAGTTTAAGCAGAGGGTGTGATGTGCAGCATTCGATGCAGTTACACAAATTAATGAAGTCTAAAGTCCATGGTTTACTGAGGCAATGGTGACATTTTCCCCTTGGTTCCATCTTCTGAGATTTTTTTTTCCTTTGCAGGCATTATTGTGCTGCTTCTGTTGAATGTGTCTCAATGTCCACATTTGTCATTAGAGATGGCTCCTGGCAGAAATGGACTGGTCTTGACCATTAAATCATATTCTTAAAATCTGGGTTTGTAGCCTTGGCATTATTTAAATTAGATGTGATTAATCAAACTTTCCATAAGGGTGAGGAGTTGCTTGAATTCGAGTGGCTAGTGCGGAAGGATGCAGGGTCCATCTGGTTGATGTCAACCTCATCATTCTAAGATTATACAATATGATGCCCACTCTCATGCTTTCTTTACATGTTTTCTTTAGCCATTTCTGCTCATCTCAGTGAATCATGGAGATAGCAGCACACTTAAAAAAAAAAACCAAAACATTTTGACTCCAAGCTTTAAAGGTTTCAGTCTATGGTCTTTTGTTACCCATGGAAGGCAGCTCACCACTGGGGAAACTCATGGTAGTAAATTCTTACCTTGGGCTGGTCAGATAGTTCAGTGGTTAAGAACACTGGTTGCTTTTCCAGAGCTCCTGAGTTTGATTCCCAGCAAGAACATGATGGCTCATGACTATCTATGAAGTGTGATGCCTTTTTCTGGAATGCAGGTATACATGCAGACTAACTACTCGTACATTAAAACACACACACACACACACACACACACACACACACACACACACATACACACACACACACACACACACACACACCAAGATGGGCAGTGAAATAAGCAAGGAAAAGGAGGCTAATAGCTTCTTTCCCAGCATGCACTGAGACCTAACTTTCTTACACTAGACCTCATAGCCTATAGGTCCCATCACTTTCAACATAGCCCTAGTCTGGGGACCAAGCCTTCAATACACAGGTTTTGGAGGCATCTGAGACCAAAAATGTAGCATAGAGAACTTGAGTTATAGATCACAAAGTCTGATAATGCTGAAAACAAACCACTGGCTTAGGTCTATATGATATATGAGAGCGGCCCACGGAGGCTCTCCACTTTCCAAATTACAGAGCAGTCAGAACAGTTCTTACTCATACTCTGGAAGCTATTTGTGGGACCATGTGACTTGTCTGGGTCAAAGAATTGAGTTGTGATGGGACTTTCTCTCAGAGCGCAGAACGTAGTCAGGCTCAGCACCCTGCCTTCCCATGTTCCCTCCACTCATTTGGCCATCAGCAATGGTATGAATTTAGAGGCTCTAGCAGACCAAGTCCCCAAAGAGACCTAGAACAGATAGGGAAGTTGACTCAGATCACAAAGCAGGAGTAACAAACAATATTTTGTCAAATATTTTGTACACCACATATACTGGGGGATTTTTGGTTATCTAATGTTTTGTTGGCGCAGCACGAGATAAATCCACATTAACTGTTTGACACTAACTGTTTAACTACCCAAAGACTTCTAGTGCCTGGGATACACCCTTAATTTATTTCTTTGGATAATTCCACTGAGATGTCTGAGTGACCTGTGTGCTACTATGGATTTTTACTAAAATGTACCTATACATTCAGGTGGGAAGGTCGCTCACTGGTGAGTGATTGTCACCCATTCAAGAAGATCTGGGACTGATCCTCCATAATCAATGTAAAAAGGCTGTGACAGTGTACCCGAATCTCAGCTGGAGAGATGGAGGCACATGGACCCACTGGCTAGCCCACAATGCCTAGCTGGCAAGCCTCAGGCCCTGGTGGTAGGCATTGTCTCAAAAACAAGGTGGACAGTACCTGAGGAATGACAGTCATAGTTGACCTTAGTCTCTATATGTATGCATACACATATGCATGCAAACCTGAATATATCCATGCACTACTCACACAAATGCACATTTGTTTGCATCACCTCCCTTTCTCCCTCCACATGTACACAAAGTACCAGCAGTGCTATTCTGTACTACACGATCACCAACAATTTATATGGGAATGTATTTCCTGAAACCTTCAGTAAGTGCTTTCTTTATTTAGTTACTGTGTTGAGCATGGCAAAGTCCTGGGAGCCCGACTAGGTGGCGAGGGAATGAAGAAAGGACAGAGATGCTGAAGAAATGACAAATACACACACAGACGACCTGGGTCAGGTGAGCTCTGCACACTCAGCCGGAGTGGCATCAGCTAACTACCTTAATCATTGGACACTTCCTGGTGATTTAGGGATTTTTTTCTTTTCACATATTGTACAGGGGGAAGGGTTAGCGAGTCCTAGTCGGAGGTCTCTAAAGTCTCAGTCATCTGGAGGAGGAAGGAAGCTGCAATAGCTAGTTTTTGTACACACTGGTCAATCCTTTGTAAACACTAGTGCAGAAGGAGAGCTTTGCTGATTTCCCACAGATCTGAAGCCTTGGTCCTTGACATGGCTGTGGCCATGCCAGACGATCCAAATTGACTCAGAATTTCACTTGCTCTCTGCACATTCACCTGGGTCTTCCTTGGCAACACACAGTTAGGTACTTGGTTGTTTTTAGGGTAAAATCCTCTCGTATTAACTTGCATTTCCCCAGTGGGTTGATGGTGAGATAGATCAGCACTGTACAAGCTTTTAGATTCTTATTTCTGTCCCTCTGCTCACTCACGAGCTTTATAAATATTTCTAGATGTAATCCCTACCATCTCAGCACAGGACAGCTGGAGGGTGTGCTGTGTCCCCAGTGTAGCTACCACTGGAATCCATGCCTCTTAGTGTCTCTCCTTAATGCTGAAAGTGCCTAGGGTCTGGTCTTTTGGGAATGCCAAGGAAGGCCAGAGCAGGTGTGAGAGCAGAGGCCACTGTCAGAGCCCAGTCACACTGTTAAGACTCTGTCTCTTGTTCTGTTCCTCGAGCATCTCTCCCATTTCAGATTCTCTCGTGGAGGACCCGGTGGGCAGCCACAACAGCAGCTGAGACTCTGACCCTGAGTTCTCCTGGGAGCAGACAGCAGCTGGCTCCACAGCACATGCTGCAGGGGCTTCAGACTCACTACTCCTCCCAATCTTGCAGAAGGTCACAGACCAAGAAAATGTCAGCAAGATACTGCTGCTGAATATGGGGTGAATATGCTGAATATGTTTTTAGCAGAAGTCCAGTGACCTCAGAGATGGGGTCCAAGGGGAAGGAGGTAGCTGCCACATCTGTGTCATCTCTGCTCCCCTGCATGTAGTTGAGGATGCTGGCCTGCTAGGGCATCTCAAAGATGAGTGGTTTGAAGGATTTTTTTTTTTTTTTACATAGAGTCATTCACGACAATGGAACAGGATATAGTGCTCCTTTAAGGAGCCCTTGGTACTTTGGGGTGTTTCGGACTCTGTTGATGGTTGGTTGGAAGCAGCAAGTGGGAGGAACAATGATCAGAACTGGGCTATAGAGATGGCTCCTTTGTAAGGAGTATGGCTTTTGTTGGATGTAAATGGGTCACTGTAGCCGTATGGGCTTAAGGAAATCTAAGAAAGGCTGTTCTTCAGCCTTTCTCAGCACTGTTGCTGGGGCTACCCATTGCATAAAGCCAACTGGAAACCCATGAAGAGGGCCCACTGGAGTAGTGTGCACTATTGAGAATCCTAGAGATTAGTTTTAGTTAGTTGAGAGTTAGTTTTAGAGATTGGGGAGGGGTGTGAATCAAACTAAACAGTGACAGACTCTGAAGGAGAAAACATCTTCTAAAACAGAATACAAAACAAAATCAAAAACAGAAATAGTCATGCGAGGCCAAGAGTTCGTGACTTAAAGTATGTGACTTAAAGGCATAACCAGAGTTTGGGGCTTCACTTTGTGGAGGAGGAAGGAGTGGAGCAGAGACACGCGGGAATCAAAGGAGAGCAGGAAGGCATGGAGAGCAGGTGTGTATGAGGGAGACATCTCGCTTACGGGAAAATTGTCTGCACTGATAAAAAGCATTCTCTCTTGGTGTCTACAGAGTGGATTTCTGTTCATTTGGTTGTACTCTTTAGTGATGACCTGCTTTGGCCAGGTAAGGTCCTAGGAACTCAAGTGGCTTCTTCTTAGAACAACTCATACCCCACCATGGTATATACTTCAACATTTCATCATAAAATGCTAGCACAGAGTGCAGAGAGTTGGTGAGAGGCCCAGTCTGAGAGGTCTAGAGAAGGGTTTAAATATGGCTGTGGAGCATCTGTGAAGGTTGTTGGAGGCGTGGGCTCCTCTGCTCAGGGAGCAGGCTGTGTCTTTGGTTTGCAGGAGGTGCTGGCCTGAGCCATTGGAGACTTGAGTACATCTCCTTTGTGTAGCCCACTGAATCTGGCTCAGAGCCGATCTGCATTCTGGGTAGCCAGTTCTTTTTTTTTTTTTTTTTTGTCTTGCAACTTCAGAAAATTGTCTTGCTTCTAGGACACATTTTGGATGGAACAAAGAATTGTAGGACACAGAGTTAAGGACCTTGTTTCCCATAGAGTGAGGGACACTCTCTGAGTGTGTCTGCCTGAGTACTCTAAGGAAAAGATTCTCTGAACAGCGCTAAAAGTTTTTAGAGATCCAAGAGAGTGAACTTCCCAGGTGTGTGCGTGCATTTTCCAGATGGGAGGGGGGGTGAAACAGATTCGGTGATAGGATTTCCATTGTTAGATGCCTCTTGTTTGTCTGTGAAACTCTCTGGAGGGAGCTATACTGAGCCATGAATACTAAAAACACTGGTGTGTTTTTCCATGTGTGAAAACGTTACCCTTTGAAAAATCCAGGGCCCACCCTGGGCCACACATGTCGACTCCGGAGCTCAGCTGTTTTCAGCTTTTCACCTGCACCAACAGCCAAAGCAAAAGTGCTTTCGGCGCAGACACTGTTTAAAATGGCTGCGTTAAAAATACCACCCCAGCTTCGCGGATTTCTGGAACTGTCAGGCGCGTCTTCATTTGTTTGCTCTGATGATGAAGGTAAGTCCTGGAGAAGGGCACAAGCCAGCTAAAAGTGGTGTCCTAAGTGAATGACGCAACAGCTTAGACACCCCCCCCCCCGACCTCCCCACCCCAGCTACCATGTTTTAAACCTTGAAGAACCTGGCAGCCTGGGCTCTCAGCCCTGAAGTCCCTGTGGTCTAAAGAGGCTGGAGGGTCAGCAGCACAGGGGGACGGGCTGGCTGCCGGCTCAGCAAGGCTCCCTAGCTCCAGCCCATGGTAGGGAAAGAGCACACTATGTGGAGGAAAAGAGATTTGTGTTTGGGCAGAAGGAGGTCCAAAAGTGCAGAGGGTTGCCTGAGGGGAAATGTTCAAAACCTACATAAGGTTCTGGGCCTGGATCCTGCATTCTCAGCTCAGGACATGGGCCATAATCTAGGTTTCTGTTTAGTTTCAAAAGCCACGTAGAGGTTTCAACAATCTCTAAAGCAGTCAGTGAACCTAAATTCCAATGGAACTTGTGGGCCTTTCTCATTGAGTGTATTCACTTTGCAGTTTCAGGCAAACATTTACCAAGGTCCCTGTTAGTCCCCCATAATGACTTCAAGCTGCCTACCAGCCCACTAGTCCACCAGGCCATTATTCTAATGGTCAACACAGGGTTTCCTCAGCCAAACGACATTCACAAGCACTAGCCTAATAAGCTTGTCTAGGACTCACAGGCCTTCCAACAGGGGGCGGTCCTGGTCATAGAGCAGGGTACCACTCTCCAGCTGGCCTTTGTGCTGGACTCAGAACTGCCAGCATTTCTCCCAGGGTAGTTGGTTCACTGCCGAGGCTACAAGAAAGAAGAAAGGGTTAAGAAAGAGGGCCAAGGTGAGGACTGCAGGCATACACAGCCTCGAGGATTTACTCCTGAGGAGCGGAACAGTTGGCAAATCACCCAGAAGTTAGAGGAAAGGCTTGTAGAAGGAGAAGAAAGAGGCAAACTACTTACCATGTGTTGATTATGAATTTTAATTACTGAGTTATCTGTTTAGTCAACGGCAGGGAAAGAAATGTGGGCAGGAAGGGCTCTGTGAATGTTCCAGATGATACAGTTTTGTTTTTTAGGAAATGCACAATTAGACTGTGTCTATACAACCCAAAGTAAAAGCAGATGTATCTGTCATTGGACTATTTTGATTAATGGGGAAATTTGGAACTTAAATTATCTGTTTCCACCAGCTATGTAAATCAAATGAACTGGATCATTGCCAGATCTGTATCCTTGCGGTGGGGTACAGACAGAAATTTTGGGGTGATGGAGATCTGGGGACAAGATTCATCATGCACAGCAGTGGAACTGAGATGGGAGGGAGAACACATCACAAAGTAGATGAGGATGGCACCTGAATTGAATGACGAATATCCACCCTGAGAGAGGCTTAGCTTACTTCCGAACCAGGTAGCCAACTCGGCCAGTCACATACTCTAGCTTGGAGCCAGGCTCCTCCTCTCCCTCCCTGGAGCTGCCATCCGGATGGGGCAGTAGTGGTCATCACCGTGTTGGTTTGTGTTGACAGGGTTCAGTGATTGGGCAGAAGCAGAAGAGCTATGGCAGCCATCAAATTCTTTCATATTTACTTACTCCAAAGACGAAAAGAGGCATATAAAAACAGACCTCTTCCAGCATTTTGTTGACCAGGCCAATTTTCTTTCTTGATACGGCAGACAATACTGTCTGTTCTCTGAGGGTTTCAAGGAGCCAATCCTCTTCCTCCTCCTTCTTCCATCTTCTTCCTCCATTCCTCTCCCCTCTTCCTCACCTTTTTCTCTTCCTCCTCCTACTTTGGAAAATTCTTATTTGTGTGTACACAAATAGAGTTACTTGCAGACTGTGGAGTCAGTTACTCTCTTTCATGCCAAGACTACATGTGTACTTGTGTAAAGTGACAAGCCATCTTTGAGAAACGAGAATGATATCTGGGTTGTAGGGAATAGTCTTTCACCCCCTCCCCCAATGACTTTTGAAGTAAAAATCTCTTGCAATATGGGTCTTTTCAAGTTAACTGGTGTCTTTTATTAAAACCAAGAGGGTCCAATTAAAATAAAATAGTGAAAAGTATTGGAAATCGGTAATGATAATGGATACTTTGGAAGTGGCTGTAAGGATCAAGCACTCATCAATGGGTGAATGGATATGCAGATCATAAGACACATGCAATGGGGCAGCATACAGCCACAGAAGGAAAAGAATACCAGTGAATGCTACAACTGATACATAGATTTTAAAAACATGAAATGAAATGATCCTGACACAAAATGATACCCAATATACGATCCCATTTATATGAAATGTCCATAGGAACAGAAAACAGCTGGAGACTTGTTATGGTTTGTATGTGCTTGGCCCAGCAAGTGGCACTATTTGGAGGTATGGCCTTGTTGGAGTAGATGTGTCACTGTGGGTGTGGCTGTAAGATCCTTGTTCTAGCTGCTTGGAAGTTAGTCTTATCCTAGTGCCCTTCCATGAAGATGTAGAACTCCCAGCTCCTCCTGCACCAGGCTTGCCCCGGTTAAATGCTTTCCTTATAAGAGTGTCCTAGGTCATGGTGTCTGTTTACAGCAGTAAAACCTAAGACAGGGTGCCGAGGGCAAATGGAAGAGGGGAATGGGAAGTGACTGCATTAGAGTATTGGGATTTCTGTTAGGGTAATAAAATTTATTTAGAGCTAGATGAAGGCATTGGTTAATGGCATGGTGGCTATACCAAATACCACTGATCTACTTACTTTAAGCAGTTATCATTGTGTTATAGTTGATGTTATATCTTAAGAAAACAATGTCAAAAAAAAAGCAAACATGTTTGAGTCATGTTACTCCCATATCTATTTCCTCTTCCTAATGACAAGATATGAAGTTTAGGACCACTTTAGGGTTGTTTTCTAGGGTTGTTGGAAACAAGGTCAATTATCTAAAGGACCTTAGCAACCAGACCCTCCCATACTTCCTTTTCGAGGATCAGAAGTGATAAAGTACTGCCAGGGAAAGTTAGGAACATATCTAGGTTGGACTCAAATTGCTAGATAACTAGACTACTTTCTAATCCCGGAGAATATAATTGTGCCCTCGAAGAAGGTGACACAGCATTCTGAGATACCTAAAATTTGGAACTCAAAAGTTCCCTGAAGGGCATATGATGAAAGCTTTGTCAGTGGTCTGGGGTGCTCCTGGGAAGTAATGGGACCTTTAGGAGGCAATGCCTAGTGGAAGGAAGATAGTTCATTGGGAGACCCCTTGCTGGGAACCCTGGGATCCTGGGCCATCTTTGTTCTTTGCTTGTTGGCCACCAACAAGCAGCTTTGCTTCTTCTCTGCTCCCTGTCGTGTCATTGTGTCTTGCCACTCTTCCAACTAATGGAGCCAACTCATTGTGCTTGACACATCTAGAACCATGGGCCAAAACCAACTTTTACACTTAATTTTTTCCCTCTGTCCCATTTATTTATTTCGTGTGTGTGTGTGTGTGTGTGTGTGTGTCTATACATATGTGGAGATCAGAGGACAACTTCCAAGAATTGGTCCTTGCCTTCTATCATGTGGGTTCTAGGAATTAAACTAAGTCATTCATTCAACCTGGAAGTGTCTTGCCTGCTGAGTCAGCTCTCTAGCTTCTCCTTCCTCCTGTTAAGTTGATTCGTTGTAAGTATTTACTACAGAGACTGGACTCTGACCAACATATTTGCTCAATAATTTCTGTGATACTTTGAACCAACACAGTAGTGGCTCCAACAGTAATAATAATGGCAATAAAATAAACATGAGGTAATTAATATGTTAACTCATTTAGCCATTCTACAACATCTATATCTAAAAACATCACATTAATCATAAGTACACAAATATTATTAATTAAAAATATAATATGAAAATACAGTGAATTGATTATAATATAGTTTCTTGTGCCCTTGTTAGGTATCAGATAAGTAAAAGCAATACTTTTCTTGGTCCCCAGACATATGAGGCAAGTGAAGACACTGAGCCCAGGTAAATTAAATGCATTTCCTTAGAGATTTGTAGGTTTGGTGTTGGTATTAACCATCACTAGTGGTTATAGTGTTCTTAACTACCATATCCACTACCTGGGCTCAATACTTTTGGTTTTTATACACAGTAAAATTTCCAGAAAAAAAAAAGGTAGTCATATTTCTTCTATATTCTCTTGTTTGCAAGGTTCTGGTAGACATAGGCGAGATTCTTTTATTTTATCACTTTTGTTACTAAATATTAATCCCTCCTACTGTGTGTGTCGCATCAGAATTACGGTATCAAGAGAAAACATTTTTACACTCTCCCCCGTGTGAAATGGTTAAGAAGTATCTACAAATGTGTTCCATGACCGTAGTAATCAGGGAATTGCAAAGTAAAACTCCTTTGATAGTTCACTCCGGGTTTCCTAAGGGACAGGGTAGGGGATGTAGATGGTCTGAATGTTCAGGTTGGTAGCACATGCCATGACTCACAACAGTCTCTTACTTTTTTTCCGGTAGGGAATTTGCTTATGCATTTATGAATTGTATGGATAGCTTATCTAAGAATCTTCTTATTAGAGTCCGTTTTATAGAACTGTTCTGTAGCAGTTAAAGTCCCAGCAAGAACCAGATGTATCTGTCTGTCTAGTTGGTATTACTATAGTACGAAGGCTGACGTCAGTCAAAAGCAGAGGTTTCTTAGCTCACAGCTTTGATGAATACAATGAGAAATTGTATTACCCTGTGCATTGAGCTTCTGGTGAGGGCTCTTAGGTTGCATCGTAACATGGTAGCTAATCACGGGCCCAGGGTGCGTTGCAATAAGGGCAAAACTGCTTTGGCACATACCCAGCATTCATATGCCACCACCATCTTTGAGCAAGGACAAGACTGGGGCCATTGTCAGGGGAGAGAGAGAGAGAGAGAGAGAGAGAGAGAGAGAGAGAGAGAGAGAGAGAGAACTAAGAAGAGCTTCACTTAAAAGGGGGCAAGACTTTAAAAGGGAGCAGGCTTTGTGGGGAGAAGCATGGTCGTTTCTAAATCAAGCTCTAGGGAGGAAGGAAAAAGTGGCTATCTTTGCTCCCACAGTTTTCCAATCAAGGCCTGGGTGCTTTTCTATGCTTAAACCGAACAAGAGGCCAAAACTCAAGAATCCAGCGAGGTGAGACTCATGCTGTGTGTATAGCAGGGTGGGAGACAGGCTGGAGGGTAAATAGACTAAGGACCCTTTTATGCATCTCACTTCAGGGCAATGGTTTGCAGTGCAGGCATATCACCAGATAAGGCTGTAGGATGACAGGGATATGCGAATTTAGGCTCGGGTAATTCATAGATGGGAGATCTGCCAGGACACCATAGGTTCCATGTTTTGACATTAAGATGCCGTAATGAGACTGGAAGAAGCTTAGAAGGCAAACATCCAACGGATGCATGTGTGAATGTCATTTTACTGTCAGGGAGATGAGGGGAAGCTCCAGTTTGAAGACAAGCTTCTAGCGGCTGCCATTTAGTGAATCCAGTCAGGAGGCTGCGAGGGCCACACGCTACAACAGATTGCTCTGGAGTTTTGCTTTTGAAGTTAGAAGCCAAATAGATGCACAGAGCATCCGGTCTTCCTCATTTCTATGCGCATGGAGATTTCATGGTGATATCAAAGAAAGTCAGATTTATATGTAAAGGAGAAATGATTTTTCTTCAGGGCTCCACCCTTTTTTTGGTCAGATGCCATCAGGATTTGCTTCTTACTCATAAAAATGACCCTACCCACTTTAAAAGATTTGACAGAAAGTGACAAAGTCTGATGCCAGCAGTGGGGACTGTAATGATACTAATCACTCTTCCCCAGGTACAGTGCAGTGACTTCCTTGATGCCCAGCCTGGCTGGCTCTAGAGCTCAAGTGCTTAAGCTTAATTTTCTTGTAATTTCAGTGGTAACTCAGTTTAAGATAAGTTTTTTATCATTTTTAGTATCTGCTCCCTTTCTGTTTTACACATCTAGGATTTATTCTCAGAAGCTCTGTGGATCCAAAAGTTTTTACAGGTTTATATTTTTATTTCAAAAGGCATAGTAGGACCGTCATGGTGGTGCGCTCTTATTATTCCCAGTACCTGGGAGGTGAAGGAAAAGCATCGGGTGTTCAGGACCACCTTGCTACACAGCAAATTTGAGGCTGGCTTGGATTACACAGGACCCTGCATCAAAAATCAAAATAAGCAAATCAATAAATGAATGAAAAAGCATAGTATCTGCATATAACTTGCCCTACAGATTTTAATTCATAATTAGGTGATATATAATACCTAGTACAATGGAAATAGTTGTTATACTGTATTATTACATAATAATGACAAAAGAACAAGTCAGCATGTGACCTGCGATGACCAGCGGTTTCCAGCTCTACAATAGAATCTGCAGATGCTGAGCCCACAGATACACTGTCTTTCCCCCCTTCTCTGTATGTGTGTATGTGTGTGGGGTATTACTTGCACAAGTATTCAGTGAATTTGAAGCCTTTTATGTATATAATGCTATCAATAGATTCTATTTTTAGCTCATATATTAGTATGGGCTAAAATTTAAAATTAATTATTTATTAGATAAGAAAGATAAGCCATTGCTCAGGTTTTAAAAACATTAAAGGCTAATGTTTACCCATCTCTGCTCTAAGTACTTTATATATTATTTAATTTTGTCCCCTCCCAAATCCTAGGAGGGTGAAACTAATAGAATTTGCCTGAGATTTAGTTGTAATGAACAAGATGTAAAAATTATCCTCAGATTGGAAAATCTTGTTCACATCTGCTCTATTATTTCACTTGAAGTGGCTGGATTTTGCCAGAGCTGGTCAGTTCCAGACCCGTCTTTGCAGGTTCATTTGTTCTCTAAAAGGATTTTCCAGGTTTCAGTATTGGCAATAGGACTTCCCCAAGGATAGACCACAGCACCACACCTGGTTTTTACAAGGCCTCTTCTGACTTGGGGAAACAAGTTCCAACCATATCCCTCCAGCACTTCCAGTTATTGAAAAATGTATATAAAAGAGCCCAGGTGAATTCCATCCCAGGTGTATCCATTTGAGAAAAGATACAGTTTTTAAAACCGGTTGCCACCTCAGTGAGCTGGTTAGGCTCTTTGGTCTTCTCTACCATCTACATGATTTTACCTCCTGACTCCTCACTTTCAGTCAAATTCTTAGTTCCTTGTCACACTCAGAGGTCCAATGGTTTCCATAAATTGGATTACTTTTAGAAAAAAAACAAATTGATGTTTGTTATGATATAAATCTATGCCTATTTTCTCATTTATTACAAAAATTGAAGACAGTCATTTGGAAGCATCAAGTGGTTCTTAGTCACTCCTTGGACCAAAGAAAGCAGGGACAGCACTATGAAAACACTTCTCATGCCTTCTCCCCGCTCTGAGGCAAAATTATCTCTTATGTGTTAGCAAGAGAGCATCCCACACACAAGTATAACAACTCCTTTTCTTGTCACTGTGACCAAATGTCTGACAGTTTGAGGATCCAGATCATCATGGTGGAAAGGCTTGGTTGCAGCAACCCTGTGTAGTGGGAGGGTGTGACTCTGGCTTTCTCACATCGTGGCACACCAGGTGGGGCATGGGGGACACAAGAAGTGCCAGGCTTTACAAACCCAAGGCCAGTGACCCAATTTCTCTAATGATGCTCTGCCTCTTAAATGTTCTACAAATTCACAAATCAAGACTGGTAGCTGGAGACCAGGGTTCAAGTGCACAAGCACATGACTGATATTTTATGCCCATCCTCAAAAACTAGTGGATGTGTGTGTATATTTGTGTGTATATATGCATATATATGTATATGTGTGTGTGTGTGTGTGTGTGTGTGTATGTATGTATTCACTCTGCATTGTGACGGTGTATGCTCCATGGTATGTGCTCCATCCTCTTGTCCACCTAGCATCAGCGACTATGTTTGCTGTTTCTGTCATGCACACATACAGGGTGACAGAGCCGTGGTGCCCATAGGGTACCAGCCATACCTAAGGAGAAGGAATCATGTTTCAGCAGGGAGCAGGTTTTCCATCTGATTTGTGCCCAGAACATGTAATAAATGCAGCAGATTGCATGCTGCTTCTACTAAGAAACATACACACGCATTTCAATCACTTATGTTTTATTTTTTTATGATGCATTGGTGAATTATATCCTGTTGCATTTGTAATTAGAAGGTGGAACAGATGTGATGGCTTTGTTTAAAGTGATATGTCCATTAAAATAACCTATACTACCAAGTAATTGTTTCCTTTAACAAGGGAGTCTGGCCATTGTCCTGCTGTTTTTGAGCCATTTAAGCAGACTATGAAAGAAAACATGTGTGTCTTCAGGAAATGTTGATCAATTATGGATGTCAGAAATTTTCGAGATGGGCTTTATGTCTGCTTGTTGTTTTGCTGTGGATACTCTCCCACTGCCCTTCTGAATTGAGATCAGCATTAAAGAGTCAGTCTTTCCTTCAGCATCACTATTCCTTCTTCAATTTAAACAAATCCATCAACCCTATCCACATTTCAAAAGAATCTAGGATTTCTTTTCTTTTCTTTTTTAAATTTTAATGAGAGGTGGTTTGTAAAGTGGAATACTCATCTATCACTTGGTAATCAAACATGTAGTCAATATTAGCATTGGCTCTTAGTTTGAACCTAAATGAAATGTGGGTTTTTGTTTTAGTCCGTGTCACTTTTCTGAAATCTGCAGTTATGCTTGATTGGGACAGGTTGTGGCAGCCAACACAGTTGCTGGCGGATGATTCTTCAATACTGCACAGACCGAACTGACCCAATTATCAGTCCCCTACCCCAGTACAAATGGCATGTCCAGCAATCTTTTCACCATTTTCTTCTCACAGTGCCAACGAACTTGACATCAATCCAACTAAAATAATCTTACTTTGTAGAACAGGTGCATGGTAATCCTCTATACCCCTATAATTAAATACCCATGATTCCTATCTTTGAGTTAGCATGCTTGTAGACACATTCCCAAGTTTGAAGTTGCCATTATTTTAAAAAAGGAAAATTTATATTAATGGTACTCTACGATCAGTACACCAACTGAAAAAAAAAACCCAGCATAATTTCATGCAAATTCCATTTAGGCTAAATTATTATGTCAAATAATTTTTTGGTAAAAATACTCAGAAAGGCTTAGTATGGGAAGCAGTGTTGAGGTGGAGCATATTATGATGGTTATAATGTTGGGGTCAGTAGTCTGTGGTTTTTGTTGTTGTTGGTTTTGTTTTTTGCTTTTAAGAAGTCTGCAGTAATCACTGAGGAAACTACTTTTACCCACATGGGATAAGAGAAGAGTAAACTCTTTAGGACCCCTTTAATCAAACGAATGTGCTTTTATAATTAAGCCTTGACAAATGTGTCTGGGGGCTTATTTCCCTTGGTTCCGTGATTTACAGTTTTTTTTAAAATATAGCACGACTAGATTTCTGGTTGTGTGTGTAGAACTCCATCTTACCCTATGAGCTACCATATAGGGCAGCTCTTCAAGTCCGATCTGGAAGGTAGACACACAGAAGCCTTTGGGTCAAAGGTTATAAAATGACTTGAAACAGCTCAGATTTTCAATGTTTCCTGGTCACTAGCTATCTGTCCAAAAAAGGGAAATAATGAAAAAAATTCTTCAATTATAATATAGGAGATATGTGTATTTTCTGTATTTGTTTTAAAGAATTCTTTAAAATATCAATGAATCAATTGTTGACAAATTATTGATAGATATGAGTATCAAAAAAACTAGGACACAAGAAAATATTTATTAACATTGTAATTTAGCATGGCTGTTCATTAACTATTTCTGAACATCCAATAGATAACACAGGAAGCCTCTGGGAAACTCTATGGAATGGCTTTTATTGGTTGTAGAAGTTTATCTGTCTGAAGTTATTTAAACACAATTCAACACGAAATTTTGGCTCTTAAAGCTTATTCACAGGTCTTAGATTTGCCTGTGTATTTAGATTATTTTCTTGTTAAGGTTTGATATTCATTAGGAAATAAAATACATCATGATTATAGCTAACAATAAGTATTATAATTAGGGTTTTTTTTCTAAATGAGTAAGTCATAGCTACAGTTACATGTGAGCCAGTAACTGAAGTGATTGACATGTCCATTTGTTGCATCCCATCCCCATTTTACTATATGTACATCTTGTAAATATAAAATAAATGTTGTCACTATGATCTTCAAAATAAAAGTTGAACTCTCTTGGATCTCTAAGTTAATTTAAAACTAATTGGTATTCAGTACAAATGCTTTTATTTTACAGTAGTTAAACATGCCCAGAAATCTCAGTGCCATAGAATGTTTACAACTGTTCATCAATCCACTTGGACAAAATATCATTATTTCTTTCAAGCTGTAACATACAAGTGTAAGGTCCCAAACCAAGAAAATTATATTCAGGGACCTTCTCCACTCTGACCATTTGCCTTCTGAGGAAACACACCCGTGGTGGTGGCTGGGGACAGACTTTCCCTCCCTGAGCCATGTCAGATGGGCACCATATAGTTGATGCCTATATTTACAAAGAGGATACATAAGTCATGTACCACTGGGAGGCCTTGTGTAGAGAGAAGAAGCCAAGGAGTGCAGAGGAGTAAGAGAGTCACTGTATAAGTGTTGATGAGATTAAATGGTGAAGAATCGAAGAACACTTAGTAATGTCACCTCCACTGAGCCCCCAAATCAAAATCTAGTCTCTTCTTGGGAGAAGGGGGTCTGACTGGGTGACTTCCAGTATCAACACCAGGAGACTGCAATTCACACATTTTTCTTTAAATTTTATGAAAGTATTCAATCTGAAATGGAAACTTTGTTTGTAGGACATTTTCTTGATTGCTGATTGATGTGGCTGGTGCCTGGGAGGTATAAGAAAGGTGACATATAACAAGGGTTCTTCTGTGCTCTCTGCTTCAGCTCCTGCCACCGGGCTCCTGTCTTGAACTCCTGTTCCTATTTCCCTTGGTGATAAACTGTTATCTGAAAGTTGGTGATGAAATGAACCCTTCTCTGCCCAAGGTGATTTTGGTCAGGGTTTAATCCCAGCCATAAGAGAAGTGAGTAGGACCGGTGGTAATTAACTGGTAGAAACGAAGCTCATTGAGTCTGGGTACTTTTATCTATTATAGTTAAGAAGAAATGGAGATTTCTACTTCTTGTCTGAGAATGCAAGTAAAAGAGTTGATGTATTTTCTGCTATAACCCTGGGAGCCCTTTACTTTGATGAACATGTCACAGATTTAAATGAGCATACCTGGAGAATTTCCTTTAAGACTCTAGAGGCACACCAGTGGCCTAGCAGAGCTTCCTTCATAAGCACAAACTGTCCTCCTCCACCTCCAAGAAACATACCATGCCTTTCTCAGTGACCTTGTTTCCAAATGTCCCCTAGGTCTTCTTACCCAGGCCTCTCGTCTGCTTCTCTATTATTTCTCTTAGTGGTTTAATCACTCTCATAGCTTGACCAAGATCCAAATCATTATCTTGACCTTTCTAAGACCTTTCTGAGAATACCCAAGCAAATATAAACAAGTATCCTTGGCAGTTGAGGCCAAGCTAGTGCCTACCTCTAGGCAGAGATTTTGTATCAGGTCTACAATTATGCTCTGTTAGCACCCAACAATTGAAAATATTTGGAAAAATGTTCATCTACATTGAACTTGCATAGTCATCATTAGCCAGACAGTATGTATAGAAGTGTAGACATGATTTTCGTACTATTCACATTGTATTGGGCACTATAAGTGAGCCTGAATTAGGGCTTTCTGTGTGTGTAGCTATGTGTACACACTTTACCACCTTTAATAAAGAACTTGAGCATTTGTGGTTATGCAGGCTTGTCATCTTCTCAGAGCAGAAAGCCAGAGCCTCTCTCAGCTCTCCTCTTCCTTACTTCTCATAGCAAAGTCACCCCTCCCATCCCAGAGACCCTACTTCTCCAATGCCTGCCATTCAGAATCTTTTGTATCTTGTACTCATATTCATAGATCACCAGTCATATTTCTCTAAATAGTTGTTTTTTTTCTCCAAATCCTTGTCATGTGGCTTTATTAAATTATTAAATAACTTCTTAAAATAAGACTAATTTTTACCACATGTAGTTCAGGTGTTGTAGTTCCATCAGAATAGTTCAGTGGTTTCTCACGGCTTCTGAGCTAACATGCAAAACTATTATTTCTCCTTATTATGTATGTTTTATCCTTTCTCCCCATCCTCCAGTTTAAACTTTAAACACCATGCTTTCTGCATTCATATGCTTCACGTGCTCTTTGCACCACGAAAACAAGTCAGTGTTCCAAGTACTCACCTTCATCTGTCATGCTGAAGACTCAGAGGGTAAAGGTGCTTTCTGTCAAGCCTGATGCCGTGAGTCTTATCCCTAGAACTCACTCAGTAGGAAGAAACCTATTGCCACAAGATGTCCTTTGACTTATGTACATAAACAGTGATACACATGCACAGGTGCGCGCACGCGTGCACACACACACACACACACACACACACACACACCACACCTCCAGTGAATAATTAAATAAATGTAGCAATCCAAGGTCAATTTGTTAACACTGTCAATTTCTTCTCTGTACCTCTCCTTGGCTTGTAGGATATCTATCTTCTCTCAATTTCCTTCTATCTGATTCCGTGTTTAGATGGGCTTGCACAATAAACTTCATGCTAACTTAATTACTCTTTTGTAAAAACCTAATGTTGCATCGTGAGACACTGGGAACGTTGACAAGTAAATTTTGGGAGTTGTTGCCAAAATTCTTTGCATGAAAGAGATGTAAACAAGTCTACCTTCCTCCTAAGGGCCCAGTGAGGAATTAACGTGTGATCTCATCAGTGTTCATTCTAGAGAATCAGTGAGTTTATCCGGCTTGCTTATGCAGTGTAGACTGAGCAACTATGGGGCTGAAGCATGGGTGACCGTGAAGCAGTCACCCTGGAAGTTCTGCATCCAGCATGGATGATGGCATTCCTCTCATTCTTTCCCATCTATCTTCTAACCCTACCCAAAGACCCTGAGAGCACATGCAGTTAGGGAAGGAGTGCATAGAACTGGTTGAGGAGGGTAGATAGATATTCATATGAGGGTCCCCTGACCCTTCCAGGTCCCTTCCAAGAAAGCAGGTCAATAGTCAACAAGCCCAACTATGATGGCCTTTGGTGAGTAGCCCCAGCTGAACTCCCGAAGATGGAGCAGTTCAGCTTGGAGGATAGTACCATATAACAGGAGGACACAGTTCAGCTCCAAATACCCATAGCAAATCTTTGTAGCACATCTCACTTTAGGTCTTGCATTCTTGGTTTCCAGAGAATATGTCATAACCTCAAGAGAATGTATGCAGGTTCATACATTCTACATGATATTTGTCCATGTCAGCCCTTAAACACTTAGTATGATGCTTTGAATGTAGAATGTGCACAATAAAAACTTAAGGTGGTGTAAGACCTCTCATGTGAGCTATACAGACTGCAAAAAGACAAATGGATTTGGTTTGGGGGTCAGTGATTGCATTTTTTTTTTTCAGTCTTGGAGTTAAACTCAAAGCCTTGTACTTGCTGGGCAGAGCTACAGCCTCTGCCCTTTATTCAGGCTAACCTGAATCTCACGTGCTTATCTCGCTTTTGCCTCCTGAATGCTGTGTTGTAGGTCACATTCATACATGTATGCATGTGCATACATACATACATACATACATACCAAGAAATGTGAAAAGTCTTAGCCAGGAGTTTTCACACACCAGTAGTAATTGCAGGAGCTATCAACTGTGTGGATTCTACTACATAACAGCATAAGTGAGATCCATATATAGTTGGCTCTTCTACTGGTAAATGTAAGGCTTCCTGTGTCTGGCCCCTGTGCCTGAACCACAGTAGCTTTACACATCCTTTGATGGCTAACTAATTTAATAATCAAGTTTTTGAGGAAAGTATTATTATGCTTACTTGGGCCATGGCAAAATTGAGGCGTCGATCCCTGAAGGAATGTGCCCAAGGTTACACCAAATACTAATAAGTAAGCAACAAAATGAAGCCTTGAATGTGAGCCACCTGGAGCCCTGACTCCGAGCTCTGAGATCTGGTCCCATTTCTTTTGTGTAATTCAGTCCCATGCTGACACATAGTTATTATAAAGTAGTGTTCAAATGTCTTTGATAAAATAAAAAACTAACTTCCAAGGCATGAAATTGTTCTATAACCCCTTTAGAATTTCTGAAATGTAAACACATTTTAAAAAGAGAGTTTAATTTATTCTTATAGACAGGCAAATTAAGGAGTTGGGGTACAAAATTAATTTTTTGGTTTGAACTGAGAGACTAAATCTTTTGGGTTCAGACTGTATCTTAGAGAACCTGACCTAAGGTTGAACTTAAGTTAATGAACAGGCCAAAACCTAGCACCCACGTCCAGGTTACCCCTCAACAAGACCTGTGTCTAGCACCAGTTTCCAAGTTGTTACCCAGCAAATCTGCACCCCCAGATTACAAGTCTGCCCCTGGCACTTCACTTCCTAACGACAACCAATCAGGAGGAAGGCAGAAGTTAAGTTTATGGTTTGGCTCCCAGCACCAGCCAATTATGTTAAAGGCCATAATGGCCATAGGCCCAACCAGATGTGTACCAGGCTAGATAACCCCTTTTTGCCTCTATAAATGCTTGCCTGAAACTGGGCTTGGGGACCCTCCAGTTCTCCTGGGTCAGAGACAGTGGTATGACCCAAGCTGGAGCTTGAATAAAGAGATCCTAATGTGATTGCATCAGAATCAGCTCCTTGGTGATCTTTCTGGGGTTCACAAACGTTTCCTGGCACAACAGAACTATCTGGCTAGCGGCCGGTTCACAGTGACCCTTTCCAAATATCATAGTTGAAGTGTCACTGCACAGGCAGGGACTATAAAAAGACTCAGTTTTGTCTCCTAGCCAGTCTGTTAGCATATAAACTCAACTCTGGAATGCAACTATAAATTGATACATTGTTACAGGGATGACTGATTCACTCACTTATTTTAATGTTAAGAAAACAGATCAATATTAAAATTGACACTGGTAGAAACGGGCAAGCAGAAAGCCACCATCTTTTCAGGTCACCACAGGTGGATCTCTCGAGATGCTGATCACCTTGGGAAATCAGAAGAAAAAGCAGTACAGAATTAAAATAAATAGGTGCATAATATATCTTTGTTATTCTGCAAGAATTCTGTCTAGATGAGCATATTTGTTCAAATTCTAATAGGGGTGGGGGTGTCTGTTATTGAGAAGTCCCAGACTATTTGAGCTGAAACCAACTTTCTGATGTTCTCATATCTCTTCTCTCTCCCTCCCTTTTTCCTCCCCCCCCCCCAGATTCCCTTCCCCTTGTAATGCTTTATCCATAAAGGTCTCATTTGTCCTAACAGCAAACACTGTAACATGGACCCCTCCTTTCACTTTAGAGGAGAAAGAGTTCTTTTGATGCGCAGCCTTCTGCTGGGCTCAGCATAGCCCTGCCCTCTGTTGACAGCCTCTTGGCAAGTGAGGAGGAAGCAGGGATGGAGGGAAAGACAAGTGCAGGTGAATCAAGCAGGAACAGGTGCCTCCTGGGACTATTTACAAACAAAATCTAGTTAACCTTCTTCTTAGGATAACTCATTTTATTTTGTTTAAACTCAAAATGCACAAAAGTAGATAGTTATTTTCAAAGATAATAAACTCTTCCGAGAGTCAAGATTAATATAATTAATAAAATGACCTCCAGGTGTGAAGCCCAGGTGGCATTTTGTAAGTAAGATAGACATTGCTCCTTTCCGTATCTGGCGTCCACATCCCTGGGTTCCAACAACCACAGGTTGAAAACATTTGAAAGAAAAGTTCATCTATGTTGAACCTGCACAGTGTTGTTTCCCTGTCATCATGAACCAAACAATTGGCATAGTGAACTATAGACACGGTTTACGGTTTACATAGTATTCACATGGCATCAAGCAGGATGAGCAATGCTAAATTGGTTACAGAAGCATGAGCGTGTCAGCATATGCAAGTTAGTGCTCTACCACCTTATGCGAAGGACTCGAGCCTTTGTGGTTAGTATATCCACAAGGGGACCTGGACCCCATCTGCCTATGAAAAAAGCCAGAAAAGTTGGCTCTTTTATGGTCTTGTAAGGTAAGATTTTTTAAAAAAAAAATATTATCATCATCATAATCATCATTATTATCATCATATGCATGGGTATATTGCCTACATGTATGGCATATGTGCACACTACACATGTGCCTGATGCCCGTGGGGTGGCCAGAGAGAATGTTGAATCCTCTGGAAGTGGCTATGAGACACCAATGTGATTGCTGGGGATTGCACCCAGCTCCTCTAAAAGAACAGTCAGTACTCTTAACCACCGAGCCGTCTCTCCAGCACTGCAGAGTAAGTGTTTACAAAAGTGATGAGGCCGTCCAGTTACCTTAGAACTGTGAGTTTTGGACTGGCATGAAAGCCCAGGATGTCCTTCCCAGATCTTGGTCCTCTGCCTGCTTATTGATGTTTCTACCCTTTTTATTACTTGAGCAACATTTTGTCTTTGGTTTTATTTTTCAAATGGGGGATGACTGACTATTCCCTTTTGGGTGGTTGAGGCAATACGGAAAAAAAGATATAATCATAAAGTGTGCCTTCAGGTAGACTCTTGCTAAGTGTCGGTTTTCCAGAGTGACGTGGATGCTGTATATGGGTTTGGTGCATCTTGTTTGTTTTTTGTTTTTTTATTATTCAGTTTTCTCAATTGTTCGTGTTTGATGCAAATAGAAGCAAAAGTCGTGTGTTTAAGTATAACAGGGTAGGATAAATTGTCCCCATCTTATTTCTGGTAATGAAGAAGACAAGCTTACACAAAATTAATTACTCCTTGTCAGCAATACAGTAAGGAGGACAGAGCTGGACACCCACCGAGTCACCATCATGGGATGTCAGGGGTTTGAGCAGAGTAGATATCATGTGTCACACTGTCACTGTCATTCTGTCACTCACTGGTGACTGGGGCCATATGAGGCCCAGAATAGTGCACAGCTGCTCAGCGCAACAACCAAACCAAAGAACATGGCAAGAGTTCGGGCTTGAAAAATTCAGCCTAATGTTTTCCCTCAATAGTAGTGTGAAGGGACTTAATTTCTTCAATTTATATGTTTCAATTTTGTGTTCAATTTTAAAGATGCCATATCATTATGTGACTTTATTTTTCAAAATTAATGTTTGTCTGGTGATGAGAGTGTCCTCCTACCTGTGAGCCACCAACCCTCTCCAAGCCAGAGACAATATTTTAAGAAGCAAGTGTCATAGGGCTTAACTCTATGCAGTTGCCAAACCCCTGGGCTGGGGACAGATATGAGCTTTGTCAGAAGGAATCTCTGGAAATTTTGTAAAAAAAACCCCAAAAAACAAAAAACAAAACAAAAAAAAAACCATAAAAACAACTGAATTAACAGCCTAACAGCATTTGATCATAATTTCTCTTGGATGTGGTTTCTTGTTGGTAAAATATAGAAAAAAATCGCATGTATCTCCTTAGAGCACATGGAAAGTACACGCTCATGAAATGTACATGATTATATAGTTAAATATTTATGGGAACTTTTCTATTTTTTTTGCCATTCAGTCTGCTTTCAAAATATTCAAATATATTTGGCTTTTGTAACTTCGTTAATTAAACCTAAAACAGATGGAATTATAGAAATCTCAGGGTTTAAAATATCATCTTAATTGGTTTACAATCTATGTGACACGGAGTGCCACTCACAGTGTATAAAACAGATACTTTGGCTCCAAAGATGTGGCATGCCAATTAATTTTTCTTCTACTCTTTCAATTAAATTTTGTTACTTTCATTATTATGTCCTCTTTCCTTTAGCTGGCTCCGAGAGTGTGATCTGCCTTAACTGTGAGATGAGATGAAGCTTGGTAGCCGGAAGTCACATGGGTGAGCTTCTTTCTGAAAGAAGTTTGGGAGGATGTGAATTTGTGCGAGAACAGCTTTGAAGCAGCACATAAAGTCACCTTGGCCCGGGCTGAGGTTAGCCCCTCTGACAGTGCTTGTCTAACACACACAGGCCACCTTGGCCCCAGCTGAGGCTAGCTCCTCTGACATCGATTGTCTAACACACACAGGCCACCTTGGCCCCAGCTGAGGCTAGCCCCTCTGACAGTGCTTGTCTAACACACACAGGCCACCTTGGCCCTTGCTGAGGTTAGCCCTTCTGACAGCAATTGTCTAACACACACAGGTCACCTTGGCCCCAGCTGAGGCTAGCCCCTCTGACAGTGCTTGTCTAACACACACAGGCCACCTTGGCCCTTGCTGAGGTTAGCCCTTCTGACAGCAATTGTCTAACACACACAGGTCACCTTGGCCCCAGCTGAGGCTAGCCCCTCTGACAGCGATTGTCTAACACACTCAGGCAATCCCAGCCCTCTGCTTTTCTGGAATGGTATTGATTTCAAATACTCTTTCTCAAGACCCCACTAAGAGCATTAACCTGTATCAGGCCTGAGTTCTATTGCATCTGAACTGGCCCAGCAGTGATGACTATTTACTGGTCTGGGGAGGTTTGAACAGGATAATTCACATGTGTCTAGGAGCCTTAAGATCAGACATTTGGTCAAAATCTCCCAGTCTACTATTGATTATGATTGTGAGGCCCACAGCGAAGGCCTCCAGTAAGTAAACCTGCTTTCTCCAGCAAAGGGATGGTCATTAAAAAAATATTACCCTACAATTTATTTTTGTTAACAAAAATAAACCCGACTGTTTATTTCAAGTATCTCAATTTGCCATTTAGATGTGATTTTAAACCCACCATTTACCCCCATGTTGCCATGGTAACAGGTTTGGGCCCTCATGGGTGACAGAAAACTACCATAGTACCAGTTCTTGTTTGAACACACATGTTCACTGGCTTTCCTTCCGCCTTGAGGCAGGAGGAGCGGCAAGCCTGGAATCTCCATGCTCCACAGCAAGGTAGATCCCAGCATCAAATAGCACTCAGAGCTGGGAAATCGCCCACAGCAGGGACAGATTACCTCTTACAGTCACTACAGAGAACATTCACATTCGAGCTTTAATGATCCCAGATAGAGCCCTTCTCCTCCCCACCAATGTGACATTTTGCAGACATTTTATATATCAAGGAAATATTTAATTGAAACGTGTTTCTGAGAATGCCTACCGAGCTGGCTCTAGGCATCTTTCCGACATGGCAGGGGTCAATTAAAAGAACCAATCGAGTGTTTTTTGAAAACTTTAAAATATTTTTATAAAACAAGGCGGGGGAAGGAAGTGGACAAAAGTAAGGCGGAATAGCATAGAGCATGACTAATGGCGCTCGCATGTTAAAATCATGGGGAAAATGTCCTTGGAAGACAAATGAATTTTCAGCAGAATAATTAACTTAATTAACAAATTTGCATGCATATTCATCAGGCTATTGAAGTCTTTCCAGCCCAGCTTGATGAGCGTTGGTGTAATAATTGTCTCATTTACATTCTGCAATCTACTACAATTTAGGGCATGCAAAAAAGCCGACCTCTTCCCTTTGACTTTCTTTAGGACCCACGCAGTCCTAGAATGTTAGCCTTTGCCCACTCAGGAGCCTTTAGCTCAGGCCTTTGGAGAGAACCCCCAGAGATTTCACCATGACTTCCCACCCCTCCCTGTACTTTCTTTTCTTTTCTTTTCTTTTTTTTCTCTTTTGGTCCAGGTTTTTTTTTTTTTTTTTTTTTTTTTGCCTCTGCTTGCTCTCCTGGGTAAATCTTGGCACCAGTTCTGACTTCAAATCTCTTGGGTCGCCAGACTGCATCATGTAAAAATTGCCATTTCCCTCTATCTCTGCAGGGCAATCTTTAAAGGCAGCAAGGTGTGACGGCCCAGACTGGCAGCTTGGCACGTCGGAGCCCATGGATACCAGCACACGGGAATCTGGACTTCTCTCTCTCTCTCTCTTTCTGACAGCAGTCAGCAATGGGAACAAAAGGAATGGAGGGGGAAAAGCACAAATGTATTTTTACATATTGTAGGCATATGGCCACAAGACCAGTAGAAATATATTTAATTACCAATTGCACGCATTAAGGAGAAAAACATTGGGGAGGGGGAGAGAGACTGTAAGCATAGCAATATTATTCCCCTTTAACTTTTCACCTTTGTCTTTTCCTTTCTTCTAGTAATTGAGGATAAAAGGGGATGTGGATTAGAATTACAAAGTCTTATCTGCTGGAATCCCATCCAAGGTAATGGGGGCTTTGGCCTGACATCCTCAACAGTGGTAACATTATCTAAGGAGATGTAATAGACTTCTTTTACTGATTTTACTAATGAAATAATTTTACAGTGGTATTTTGGGAGGCAAAGGAACCAAATTAGAAATAGACCATTCAGATGGTCTTGCTGTGTGTTAAAACTCTGATGTGGCTGGCACACTACTTTAGGCCTTGACAATGAACAAATAGTATTTTGAAGTTTACATTCTTCTCCTTTGTTATGAAATCATAACAGTTGACCCCCACCCCCACTCCCACCCCCACAATGGAGGTCCAGAGATGAATCAGAGAGAGTCCTTGTACTGAGCAGGCACAAGCTTTCTGATCCAAACATGTATGCATATGTAGAATTATACCTGTGGACTATTAATCTATTAAGTATTCCAAAATTATAAGTAATTAAAGTCAGAATCATAATCCATATAATACAGTTCATGAGACATCATGATGCTGTGGCCCCAAGGTTCAGAAACATGTGGATCATGTTCAAAGAACACACCCGAAGTCTGGGGAGCATAGATGTAAAGGGAGAATGGGGAGAAAATGCCAGGATAAGAGGGGGCTCACTGAATGCTTTGCAGAGCAAGGGACTGCTGGCAGCCCATCTCGTAGGGTGCAGATGAGGAACAGATGTGAAATCCTGCGGGAGACCAGACTGCTCTTGGGAACAGGGAGACCCTTGTGCTTTGGGGAAGAGGGAGGGGCATGCAGCTCCATCAGGGGCAGAAAGAAGCTCTTACACCCAAGAAAGCAGATCCTAGGATTCTTCCTCTGGGTAGCACTTTCTTCCCGAAGCCCTTTTGGCTGGGCTCTCTAGTCCCCCTGCTCTGTGCTGCTCTTGCCCTTGAGAGCAGAGCTGGTGGGGTTGTATCTGGACGATCTTCCTTGGAGCCTGTCTCTGGACCTAGACGAGGTCAGAAGCTTGTGATAGATGCTTGACTTTATGCAACAACTGTAGTCCTGAAAAGTTTTTGTTGTTATTGTTGTTTTTGCTTTTTGGTTTTTTTTTTTTTTTGTAAACTTACTATTTTTGGTAAATCGACCTACATAATGAAAGCATTAGGACTGACTATTTAAAGGAACCCTGTTGTGAGTCTTTTCATAACGTACAAACCATTCCTTAATTAATCTTCCCACCCCACTATTTATGCCAGCTCTACCTGTGCCTGCCTTTTAAGGGGCATATGACAATATAGTATCAAATGCATGGGGCTGTAAGTCAGAATGCAGAGCTAGTATGAGGCACTTCAGCTGCTACTGAACTGGGGATGGGCATGACTTTTGGTCCCTTCCATTGTCTATTAAAGGATCGTCCTAGAGGCCTGAGCAGGAAGTATGGTTCCACCATTCATGGTTGTCTTGTCCTTTTGAATTTTCAGCTTTCCTTTTAGAAATAGGATTGCTATACAAAACAAAGAAACACATATCTCTGGGTTCCTGGCACAACAGATATTACTAAGGGTTAGTTTGCCCCTGCCTTTTCTGTTCTATTCACCTCTTGAAGATCACTTGAGAAAAAGACAGAAGTTCAGAATGGTAGCAACAATATCATCAGCTGATCTTAGCAGAAGGAAACATGTTGGCCCGGAGCCCTCTCCTGTTCTCATGTTTCCTCAGAAGAAGGTGCAGTAATTCTCATCTTTTAGGGCTTTCCTTATTTGAGCCATGAAGAACTGACTTATTAGTGAGTTTGTAGACTTGGCCATTGGGGGAAGGTCTGTACGTTCCAATATGGTAGCATTGGGCCACCAGCTTGCATGCTTTATGTGGACTGAACTCTGCTTGCTTGACTCTCCTCTTTGTAGTCTGAGCCCATCTCCATGGCACCGTGGTAGCTTTTCATCTAAGGAAAGGGATGGAGATGTCCCACAGTACCTCTCCAATCCCGTTTCATCCTTCTTAGTCCAGTTGTAAAACTGTGTCTGAGTCAACTTAGTGGGACTTCCTACTTCTTTAGTTGCCTGTGGCTGAGGAAGGCAGGCTTGGATGGTTTATTGGTTCCTCCAAGAACTGTACAGAGCAAGTGAATCTAGTGTTCTGAATTTGACATAGTGTCTCCCAACGCTCACAAGCTAGAAATATCCTCAGTGAGGAGGTTCTGAAGTGGTGTAGGCGGCCTTTACAACGCAGAACCTCCTGGAGGGTGATTAGACCCCTGAGGGTGATGCCTTCAGGAAGAATTAACGCTGTCTCATGTGAGGGTAGCATATTATATAAAAAATAGGACTGGTCCCTTCTCTCTGTCTTTTTTGTTTTTGTCTTGCCATGTCATTTATTCTACTCATGGCTGTTTCTCTTGCTGCTCCTCTATGTTTTATGCAGTTGTAAGGGAAGAGTCCTTACCAGGGTCTAGACAGATTGGTCCCCTTACTTTTGGACTTTTAACCCACATTCCCAATTAAGAATAGAATAACCATATTTTATGAGGAGTCCAGCTTCAGGTATTACAATACAAAGTGAAATAATACTTCTGGTTGCCTGTACATTGGAAGCTGGGGTCATAGCTGTGCTTGGGGTTCAGAGCCATGTTCTCTGTGGATCGCAGAGTCCTAATAGTACTGGAGAGTGAGACCCTTGTAGGAAAGGGACAACATCTCTAGCACCGAGGTAGAACGAAGGACCAACGAGATGGCCACAGATTAACTTTTTGTCAACTTGACCCAAGCTAGAGTAGCTTGGGAAGAGGGGGCTTCAACTGAGAAGGTTCCTCAAATGTATTGGACTGTGGGCATATCTGTGGAGGCATTTTCTTGATAAATAACTGATAGGTGCTACCACCCCATACAGGTCCTGGGTTGTATAAGAAAAGCAAGCTGTTCAAGCCATAGAGAGCAAGCCAGGAGGTGGTGTTCCTCCATAGCCTCTGATTCAATTTTGGCAGTTAGTTCCTGCCCTGGTTTCCCTTCATGGTGGACTCTATGCTATTTAATGAAATCATTCTTTCCTCTCCTGGTTAATTTTTGTCAGTACTCTTTCGAACCAACAGAAAAAGAACTGGATCAGACCCAGTGAGGGTGTGGGGGAGCAAGACTCTTGCAGTGGGGGGACAGCAGCCCAGCACTGAAATGGGGTTAAGGACATGGCTTCTTGACGGGGAAGAGAGATCCCAAGGATCAGGGTGGAGAAAGGTCCCAGCACACTAATGTCCAGGCTCTGATTCTTCCAGCCTGATAGATAACTACCTGTCAGCTATACCCTTTGATCGGCATTTCTAAGAATTGTGTGACCAGCTCTTTCCTCCTCTCTTCTTGATTTCTAAGGGGAATATTGGAAGTGAAGACACAGAGGGCCTTATAATCCTGGGACTGAAATATTTTTGATCTTCAGCGGAAGTATATCTTTAGGGTACTTTTGTTTTATTTGGGGGCTTGGTCTTCGAAAGGCCAACATGGAAGAAAAAGGCCAAGGTATAATGGATACCATTTCTTGCTGAATCAGTTGTTAGAGAGCTCAAGTTTGCTTGGGGACAGCCCTGAACCATTGAAATTGTCGTGAGTTAAGAGTCTGATGAAATTACCTACCTGTTTAATATACTTCTGAAAGATCAGAAGAGATTCAGAATCCTGCATGCTTACTCATTCATCAGCTTATTTGGGGTTTCTCAAGGACTTGCTCAGTGCCAGGTACTGTCCCAGATATTGGAGAGATAATGGCAAACGAAATAGAGCACTAGTCTCTGCTTTTCAGCGGCTGAGGTCTGGTGGGAGGGAGGGGAGGGGGCACCTTGTAAGTAAGGGATGACCACCTCTGGTAGGAGGTCTAAGCAACACAGGTCATGGATAACAGGAACAGCTGACTCAGTGTAGATGGACACTGGATATTTTAGAGAAAATGATCTCGGACGTTAGATCATGTAGTTGCCTACTTATATATACATAAGGCAAAAGTTGTGAATTATTTGTTCCTGTGTTTGTACTTTTAGGGTTGGGATTGGGTGATGAAAAAGTCCCTGCTCACAGTCCACATTAAAATGATTCTAGCACATCAATGTAAAATTTTATGGATTTAACCATCATGATGATGTGTGATGGATGAATTCTGGGTTAATCAACTTACATGATTCTTTATGGTTTACAAAATGTTTTCACACATCATTACTACCCACGTCTCCGTGTGGTAGCATTGAGATGTTTTCAGGTATAATTCAACATTCAGATTTGGAAGGATATTTCTAGTACCGGGTGCTGATAGATCATGGAAGTATTGTTTGTGCTTACATTTCCATTAGAGATGCCATGCTTGAGAGCCTGCTTCAGAAATTAGCAAGAAAGTCGGCTAGCAAATGCCACTAGAGACCTTAACATACCTCCATGTGCTTAAGGGCTGAGCACTGCACTTAGTAATACTTGTTTTAATGAACATGATAATTTTCTTCACATCCCATGAATCACTGCAGGACTTTTGGCAAAATGTGAGATTCTTGTGTGAGGCACAGCCAAGAAACATTGATGGGTGTTGAGTGACGACCGTTTGTCTCTCTCTCAAGTCTCGTGGTCACTTAAGCTCTCAGGCTTTCTTGCTTCCATCCTCAGCATGACTGCTGTGCCCAATGGGTGCAGATTCAGTTTCCTTTATAGGGAATTACCCCACATGTAATTGGCAGAGCTTGGCTATTTGGTGATTCAGAATGCTCTTAAACTGTAGTCCCACACCCTCCTCTGATTTAAGAATGTTTAATGCAGAGCCTTCAAGAAGGAACAGGTACATACATCCATAAACACAGATGGCTAACATGTAAGTAGTGTGATTCTGCATCTAGGATTATCCAGAACTTTCTTGGTTTCCATTCAAGAACCACCCTCTAATCTTCATACTTAGGCAACAAGGACTAGAAATCATTACATAAATACAGAAACTTGTTTATATAATCAAGCCTCAAGAGTGAAAACCACTATCACCAAGAAAAACACAACCATGTAGTAATATTTAGTGTCCTCATTTGGATCTTTCTGGAAGCCAGCCTTCACTGTAGGATTCTAGTGCAAATGGATTATGCGAATTGACCCCAGAAAGCAATAGCAAGAAGGAGGGAGATGAGACAGGAAGACAAGCTGCCATTGTGGGCATCTGGACCAGGAAACCATGGAATGGGGCGGCTTGTTCATGTGCCTCCCAACCATGCTTTCAGGGGTAAGCACCAGCTGCGGTGGGCTGGCATTAATTTGATTGGTTGAGCCTATGAATGGAATTGACCTCAGCTGTCAGGGAAAGCTTCCAACAGAAAGATGCAGGGAATGCAGACAGACATACTGTCTTTGTGAACTGACATGGCACTAGCAGAGAGATGAGGAAACACGGACAGCCCCGCTACAGCTGTCCCTTCACCTCTTACTGTGCAGGTCAGCTAACCCTCCCTTTGATGATCAGCTAACCAATCCTCTACCATGTGAAATGGTGAGAACCAGGCTATTGGAGGTCTGAAAAGTAGGACAGGATAATACTTTGGGATCATTAGTTATACATGAATACATACTTGAGTCCCTCTCCATTCATGCTGGGATTTTTGATTAGCTTGGTCTCATAAAGGTCATGTGCATACAGTCACGTGTACACTGTGCATGCCTGATAACTGTCATGTTCAGAAAATACTGTTTCACTGTTGGCATCTACTTCCTCTGGCTCTTACAATGTTTCTTTTTTTTTTTTATGGTTTCTTAAGTTCCATGGCATGATATTCTCATGTGCAGAATGAAGTGCATGTTAACTCTGCAGCCAGGCATCCAGACCAGATATCTGGGTTCGTGCCCAGGCCATGCCCTATCATCTAACCTGATCATGGATTTCCCAGATGACCTATAAACACCTCTGCCAAATGGAAGTGCTTGAGTCTTTTTGCAGGAGGAAGACTCAATCATAGTCCCAGTGTTCAAGTAGCTTAACAGAGGCAGTGGGAGAGCTGAATCCATAGCAACCAGAGCTTGATAGCAGAGGGGGTGGGGCAATTGTAGCTGTGGTTTCCTTGGTGGGCCTTGAAGGGTGATTAGGGTTTCCTTGCCAGAGATGAAAGGGATTAAGGAGACTTCTTAAGAGACCATCCACTCTCTTGATGTGAAGCTATTGGGTCCATTGTCTGCACTCTTTAGTTCCTACACAGTTTCACAAGAAATCTTGCTGAGCAGAGGAATGTAGGTGTTGGTCTTCTTCAACTTGAGAGAGCCTGATGAACAGGACTTTTATACAGATGAAATCAATTTTTTCCCTGGTAGATCAAATTATTTTAGCCCCACCAGTGGTTTTTGCTGTTGTTGTTATTATTGTTTCTGTTTCTTTGTTTTATTTAATTCTATCAGGTTCATCAACAGTGATCGTTCAGGTATAAAGACCAATGAATTCAGTCTGTATTCTTGAAGTCCTACCTGGTGTGCACAGGGAGTAGAATAGTGTAGCTATAAGGTCAATAAGACACTGTCTCAATGCTGGATCTGCCTGTCAGCGGACATATGCTCCTGGGTAAATCTCTTCCTCTTCGTGATGCTAAAGTGGGTTATTTTTAGTTCATCAACATTAATTTTTATTAGTTTTCATAAAATAATGTATATAAAAAGTTTTCCTCACCCATCCCTGAACTCATATACGTTGTATGAAAGACGAAATGTCATCATAAAGAAATACACTCTAATGATAAAAAAAAAAAAGAACGTGGAAAGATAAGAATCCAACACCTGGTAAATTGAGACGAGCAAGTGAAGTGAGACTATGAGAATGAAGAGGAGTGGGCACAACAGTCACACCCCAGGGCAGCAAAACCAAACACATACTGTGAAGTGAAAAGTCCGTTTGATTTCTCTGGCTTAATTGTTATCTGCATTCTTATGTGTTTCCTGAAGACACGTAAGACACAGAAGATAGTAGGCAGAAAAAGAGCCCCTGTAGCCTATTTTCCCATTTCTTTCCCTCTGTTTCACTTTACTGATTGATTGATTGATTGTATGTGTGTGTGTGTGTGTGTGTGTGTGTGTGTGTGCGTGTGTGTGTG
>NC_034591.1:74185506-74195839 GCF_900095145.1 Mus pahari
GTGTGTGTGTGTGTGTGTGTGTGTGTGTATGCATGCACATACCCCGAGCCTACCTGACAGTCCGTGGACAACTTGCAGGAGTTTGTTCTCTCCTTCCAACATGGAGGTTCCAGGCATTGCATTCAAGTGACTTTGCCTCCTGAGCCATCTCCCTGGCTTCTTCCTTACTATGCTGACTGTAGATAGAGCCCAGAATGCAGACTTGTGCTAAGAGTGCTTGAAGGTATTGTTGTAGAGAATTCAGAGACATAGGTTTTTCAATAAAGTAAAGAAGGCATCAATCTGACATAGAGGAGCTACAGGGCTTGTTTGGCTTATATTCTTTCTCTAATTATTTAACAGAGCTGCTTTGCTATCCCTTGGACTGCATGTGCTTCCTGTGTCTCTTCCTTATGGTATAACCAGGATGGCATTTTTAACGTACCCTTCTCATTATGCCTCTTTCAAACTTTAAGCAATTCCTACAGCCTTCATGTCAACTCTTTCTTTCTTAATTGTGTTTTGCATTTCGTTTTGCTCATTCGCCTTTGCCTGAAATGGGCAGCTGTGTTGGTAAGCAGATTGCTAAATTATTATCCCCGATGGGAGTCAAATCACATAGCATCACCTCTCAAAATCCATCCTTGGCATCTCTCTTCCAATGTCTGAATTCAGTTTCTCTTCTCCTGTTCCATTAGCCAATATTCTTTTACTATTTCCTATGCACTTGTGCATCAGGAATGCCACTGGATGACATTTATTAAACTCTGTGTTAGCATAGCCCTACAACAAAAACAATTTGCAATCATCATTTAAGGAAAGAAATAAAATAAGAATGCATTTGGTTCCATAATTATTTGCATTATTTTATAAAAATTTAAGCCAGTGTATAAAATACAAAATAAAAACAGAATGAAAGTAAAAAAAATGTATTTTATAATTAGTATTAACCAACTCTTGGAAATATAAAAACATTTCCTATACAAACCTGTTAAACTATCAAAAAATGTAACTCTAAATATATATGTTGCCAATGATTACAAATCATGAGTAAACAGTAGAAGAACAACTTGGAAAATATGATAAAGATTGGGTAAACAACTTAGGAGAAAGTTGCATAAAAACATGTATGAATTAAATTAAAATTTAAAAATCAGCCTAGAAAATGGATGTATCTGGAGGATATCATCCTTAGTGAGTTAACCCAATCACAAAAGAAGTCACTAGATATGCACTCACTGATAAGCGGATATTAGCCCAGAAACTTAGAATACCCAAGATACATTNTNCAAAACANAAGAAAACNAAGAAGNATGACCATNNNGTGGATACTTCATTCCTCCTTAGAATAAGGAACAAAATACNCATGAAANGANATAGGTANAGAGACAAAATTTAGAGCTAAGATGATCAAAGGATGGACTATCCAGAGACTACCCCATCCGGGAATCCATCCCATCATCAGTCACCAAACCCAGCTACTAATGCACATGCCAGCAAGATTCTGCTGAAGGGACCCTGATATAGCGGCCTCTTGTGAGGCTATGCCAGTCCCTGGCAAACACAGAAGTGGATGCTCACAGTCAGCTATTGGATGGAACACAGGGCCCCCAATGGAGGAGCTAGAGAAAGTACCCAAGGAGTTGTAGGGGGTTGCAACCCTGTAGGTGCAACAACAATATGAACTAACCAGTACCCCCTGAGCTCGAGTCTCTAGCTGCATATGTAGCAGAAGATGGCCTAATCAGCCATCATTGGGAAGAGAGGCCCCTTGGTCTTGTAAACTTTATATGACCCAGCACAGGGGAAGTCCAGGGCCAAGTAGTGGGAGTGGGTGGGTAGGGGAACAGGGGCAGGGGTGGGGTATAGGAAACTTTCGGGATAGCATTTGAAATGTAAATAAAGAAAATAATAATAAATTAATTTAAAAAAATAAAAAAAATCAACCTAGAGGAGATCCATAAAGGATATACTGCGTTTCTGAATGGCATCAGCAGTAGGCTGGACCAATGTAGTGATTAAGTGCTATGATTCTATGACACCTAATTTTGAACTTGGCGAAGTACTTTTGAAGCTCATTGGCAGATAAAGTAACAAAGAAAATGTAAAAGAAATGGAGAACAATTAGAGGAAGCCAGTAGTTCAGTTTTTAAAATGTATTTAAGTTGTAATTCTTAAAATCATATTATTTGGTCAGCCCTCGTAGCCAGAGACAGCACAGCCACAGAATCAAGCAAATGTTGTTCAAAAACTTCTGAAAAATATGCCTGTGTTCTGAACACACAAGACTCCTTTCACAGTTTGGCAGTTATTATAAATTATCTAGAAGTGATTCAAAGAATCCAACAGAGTGGGGTCAGATCACATGCAACTGGTGGACCATTTCACTTATGTATCTCAGGTCTGGGTATCTACAGGGGTCCTGGATCCAGTCCCTGCACATAGCATATGCATGAGTAGTCTACCAGATACCAGAAGGCACCCAACTATAACGAGTGTAAAACAAAAGTGCACTACACATAAATACAAGAATGGGTGAAGCTGTGGGAATTGCAAAAAAATATTAAGCTTTACATTTTGCTCTTAATGTTCATGCTATGTAAATCTCCAGATTAATAAGTTAAACACAAAAGCAGTAAATCATTGGACTAAGGGAAAATGTACTTTGATTTTAAAAATTTTAAAAATATAAATTTTTATCAATTCTCTGAGAATCCTATACATTGTTAGAGTTTCCCTCTGTTTTCAATTTGTGTTTAGTACACTGGCTTCCCAGCCCCATTCAGTATTCCGTCTCCACCCAACTTTATTTCCTTTTTTTTTTTTTTGGTGGTTGCTATTTTTAGCCCACCCAGTTCAATTAGTAGTGGTTATATATTCTTGCGTGTGGCTATCCACTGAAGTATGTTCGAACAAGGGGACACATACAAATATAAAACTCTCCCTCTCCTAGCAGGTATAAATTGCCAAAAGATGGTAATTACTATGGCACATTGAAAAGACAAAGGATATAGGATGCTGGAAATATAAGGGTAGGAGGGTGAGGTGAGTAGGTGCTGGTTTTGCCTGGAATGGTCCATGTCTCATGAAAAGACAGTGCAGAGTACAGATGTCTTATCAATGTAAATTTTAAAAACTTATAACTAATAAAAGGCAAATCCAAGTGACTTAATAACATTTCACTTTTATATGACATGCACTTAAAAATAAAATGTTGATGATGGTCTATGGAGATTTTATGCAATACAAGGAAATCCTGATTCGTGTAATTGTTCATGAAAGCAATGGGGCAATAAGGATTAAGAAGGATTACCATTGTTTAAATATAATTGTTCTATACTTATGAATGCTTAATTAAAATGTCATTAGAAATGTTAATGAAATTATGTAAAATTATTTATTTGTAATTTCAAAATTTGGGTCTAATACACATTTTCCACAATGGGGACAAACTAGGAGTTATTATGGTACATCCAGTTAATGTAATGCTAAGCAATCTTTAAGATTGGTGAAATACTGTAAAACAAAACAAAACAAAACACCTAATGAGTTGAAAATATATTTGTGCATAGAAAATTTTCCAAAAGAATATACTGGTGTTAACTATAGGTTTAAATCTCTGGAGATAAGATTACGGATGCTTAAAAATAATTTCTCTTCTGATGTTTGTGCATGATATTTTGTAAAATTATATATAATATGTCTTAAAGACTGATTGTCAAATATGAAAATGGTAGAAAAGTTTAAAAGGCAATAATTGTTTGGCTTTTTGGTCTTGTTTTTTTATTAAAGTTTTATTGGTTTGTATTCTTTCGAATCCACCATCACATTCCTTCTCAGCTCCTTTATTCCTTCCTTGACTTTCCTCAGCTCCTTATGCATCTTCCTCTGCCTTGCTTATGATGGGCAGGAATCACAGGGTGCTCACATTCTTTGCACACTGTCAGACTGCAGCCAACAGAGGCATTTGGAATACCAGCCTTGCTCCTCATTCTCTGCAGCTTAGGAGAATCTTCCTATGTACTTTCTATGTTGTTTCTTGAATTTCCTTTTCTATGAATTTGTTTTCCACAGCTCTTATTTTGTTGTCTGCCTGCCAGTCTATCTATCTATCTATCTATCTATCTATCTATCTATCTATCTATCTATCTATCTATCTATCATCATCATCATCATCATCATTTACCATGTATGTATGTATGTATGTATGTATGTATGTATATGTATGCATGTATGCATTTTGCTGTCTGCTGCCATGACAGAATAACTGAGATCATGAACTTAAAAGGGAAAACTGTTTTAGCTCAGAGTTTTTGATCCATGGTCTCATGGAATGTAGCTCTGTGCCTGTGATAGCACATTAGACCACGATGTGCACGTCAGCCAAAGGAGGTCAGTTCGTGTTGTTGTATCTGTGAAGCAAAGAGAAAAAAAGGAATTCTTTATCCATTCTTCCAATGGCATGACTTCCTTCCTCTAGGCTTGAACTATCAAAGGCACCACAGGCTGATGTCAAAGCCTCTAACTCATGAGCATCAGAGGCTTTCTGGTCTAGACTTTGGCATTCTCCTACTTGTCCATCTGTCTATCCATCTTGCTAATTTGGAAGTATCCTTTTCAGCCTTATTAAACACCATCTTTCAGATCATCCCCTTCCTGAACTTTCTACAATGTCCATAGAGGAAACTAAGCTTTGACCTATCTTTTTTTAAAATTGTCTACCATGTTCATCACTTTGTATTTCAGTCCAATCTCTGAGTTTTTATATCCCTTATTTCCTCTTTCCTTTCTCACATCTTTGACTTTTTTTCTGAATTTCTCTGTCTATGGCAATACAAACTGATTAAGTAATTTTCTTTTACTTCTTTAAGCAAAGATTTTTACAAGTTTCTTTCTGTTATCCTTTTCCTCCCAAGTCTTCTGAAAGGTCCTTTGTCTATAGTTCTTTTCCTTTTGGGGTTGCTCTGTTCTCAGATGGAAACAGGTGGGAGGATGCTTAGCCCCTCTGCTCTGACCACTGGCATAGTGGCTGAGTCTCTTGGCTGGAGACACAGATGGCGGGTAGGTTGGTGAGCCCAGCAACTCACACATTTCCTGTCTACTTCTGCTCTCTCAGACAGAAATGGGATCTACTCCTACGTCCACTGCCGGCTTGCTAGCATATGAAACAGATGGACTGCATGGAAAACTCTAGCCCTGGTTTTTACTGATTCTATTTCTGTCTTCTCCCTGGCCCATAGTGCTTTATTTATGGAGACTACGATGCTGGTAGCCTACAGCCCAAGTCTTGCCCAGGTGTTTTCTGAAGAGTCACCCTCTCTGTAGATAGGAATGGGGATCTGTGAGATGAGAAATCACCATCTGGATGTCTTAAAAAAATATTATGTTCTCAGTGAATGACAAGCTGCTGCTGGCTTTCTGGCCAATGGCATCCATGCACTCCTCAATGGAGAATCATGTGGTGGAGAAGATGCAGAAGTTCTTCTATAATCCTGATAGACAGTTTAGACATTTCTTTCCTCCTAGGCAACCATGCACAAGGGGTTCCCTCCTGTTGCATGAGGCCTCATGTCAAAAAGGTCAGATTCTCGCACTCTGTTACTATATTCTTTATTCTAGTTTTCATGGGTGTTAGTGGAATTTATTACATCTTCAGTGCAGTTTGAATGCATCACTGGGGAAGGTACCACTGAAAGCTGATCCCTAGCTTAAGAGGCCTTATTTCATTCCTTATTTTGGAGCATCAATGATCTCTATACTGAACGTTCTTAAGGAATGCTGGTCAGCCGGGCCAAGACAGTCAGCAAAGAATTGTATGTTGGTGCTATTCTAAGTATTTAATCAAATAACTTTTCATGAGTAAGATGCTTTTTCTAAGAGATTTTGAAATGTATTATTGTTGTTGTTGTTATAAATCAGGGTCTTACTAGGTTGCCCTAGCTTGCTTAGAACTTGCTATGTAGACCAGGCTGGCCTTGTACTCACAGAGGTTTGCCTGTCTCTGCCTCTGGAATTTTGGGACATACAGTTTCTTAACTACTGCTTCTAAAATGTTCTTTTTCATTAATTTACTTACTCATTCACACTTTATATCCCAATCGTAGCTCCTCCCTCCTCTCCTCCTAGTCTCACCTCCCACTCCCTCTTCTTTGATCCTCAGCTCCCCATCTTGGAACCCCCCCCCAACCCTCCCTGACAGATCAAGTCTCATCAGCACTAAGAGCATCCTCTCCCACAAAGCCCAGACAGGACAGTCCAGCTAGGAGAAAGGGTTCTGCAGGCAGCCAACAGAGTCAGAGTCCGAAACAGCCCCTGCTCCAATTGTTGGGGAACCCATATGAAGACCAAGCTGCGTATCTGCTACATATGTGTTGCGGGCCTAGGTCTAGTCCAATCATGTTCTTTAGCTGGTGGTCCAGTCTCTGTGAGCCCCCATGGACCATATTAGTTGACTCTGTAGGTCTTCTTGTGGTATCCTTGACCCCTCCAGATCTCTTAATCCTTCCCCTGACTCTTCCACAAGACTCCCTGAGCTCTGCCTAATGTTTGGCTGTGGGTCTCTGCATCTGTTTCCTTCAGCTGCCGGATGAAGCCTCTTAGATCACACTTGTGCTAGTCTCCTGTCTTTAAGCATAGCAGTGGTTGGCACTTTCCCATGGGGTGAGACCCTAACCCTAACACTAACCCTGAGTTTTGACTATTATTCTTTTATTGGACTATCATTTTGATTACTTTACATTTCAGTCTAATCACTGAGTTTTGTATCCCTTATTTTCATCTTTCCTTCCTCACAACTTTGTCTTTTTCTACTACTGAATCTGTCTATGGCAATACAAACTAATTAAATTATTTTGTCTCAAATTGAGCCAGTCAGTGGTTGACCCCTTCCCCAGTCTTTGCTACATCACTATCCCTGAACATCCTGTAGGAAGGACAGACCTTGTTTCTAAGGTTCTGTGGGAATGCTGGTGTCCCCCTTCCTCCACTGGAAGTCCCACCTTGCCACATGAGGTATCTTTTCTTTATACAAACAATAAACAGGCTGAGAAAGAAATTAGAGAACCAACACCCTACACAATATTCACAAATAATATAAAATATCGTGGTGTTACACCTCTGAGGTGTAACTTCAATCAAGCAAGTGTAAGATTTGCATGACAAGAACTTCAAGTCTGTAAAGAAACTGAAGAAGGTATCAGAAGATAAAAAGATCTCCTATTCATGAGCATAGGATTATCATAGTAAAAATGGCCATTTTACCAAAAGCAATCTACAGATTCAATGAAATTCTAATCAAAATTTCAACACAATTCTTTACAGGCCTTGAAAGAATAATTCTCAACTTCATATAAAAATAATAAAAAAACTAGAATAATGAATATAATCTTGTATAAGAAAAGAACTTCTGGAGGTGTCACCATCCCTGATTTTAAGCTGTATTATAGAGCAATAGCAATAAATCCCACATGGTATTGGCATAATAATAGACAGGTTGATCAGTGGAATAGAACAGAAGACCCAGAAATAAATCCACACATCTATGGACACTTGATTTTTGACAAAGAAGCCAAAATCATATAATGGAAAAAGGAAAGCAACTGCAACAAATGGTGCAGGTCTAACTGGATGTCTGAATATAGAGAAATGCAAATAGATATTCACTTGCACAAAATTCAAGTCCAAGTGGATCAAAGACCTCAACCTAAAATTGGATACACCAAATGTAATAGAAGAGAAATTGGGGTATAGTTTTGAATGTATTGGTACAGAAGACAACTTCCTACACAGAACACCAACAGCTCAGGTACTAAGATCAACAATTAATAAATGGGACCTCATGATGCTGAACAGTGTCTGTAAGGCAAAGGATATTGTTAACTGGACAAAACGGCAGTCTACAGAATGGGAAAAGTTCTTCACCAACCCTGTATCTGATAAAGGACTAATATCCAAAATATATAAAGAACTCAAGAAATTAAATACTAACAACACAAATGACCCAATTAAAAATGGGGTACAGGGTTAAACAGAGAATTCTCAACAGAGAAATCTTGAATGGTCTAGAAGCACTTAAAGAAATGTTCAATGTCCTTAGTCATCATAAAAATGCAAATCAAAATGACTCTGAGATTTCATCTTGTACCCATCAGAATGGCTAAGATCAAAATCTCAAGAGACAGCACATGCTGGCCAGGATGTGGAGCAAGGGAAAAACGTCTCTATTGTTTGTGGGAGTGCAAAGATGTATAATCAATTTAGAAATCAATCTGGTATTTTAAGAAAATTTGGAATAGTTCTACCTCAAGACTATACCATTCCTGGGAATATACCCAAAAGACACTCTACCATACCACAAGAACACTTGCTCCACTATGTTCATAGCAGCTGTATCTATAATAGCCAGAAACTGAAAACAACCAAGATGTCCACCAACCAAAGAATGGATAAAGAAAATGTAGTACATTTACACAATGGAATATGATTGTGTTATTACAACAAGGACATCATACAATTTCAGGCAAATAGATAGGATTAGAAAATATCATCTTGAATGAAGTAACCCAGACCAAGAAAGACATGCCTGGTATGGACTCACTTGTAAGTGGATAGTAGCCAAAAAATACAGAAAACCCTCACTGCACTATACAGACTCAAAGAAGCTAAGTAACAAGGATGGCCCAAGGGTGGATGCTTAAATCTCACTCAGAAGGGGAAATAAAATAGACATTGGAAGTGGATAGAAAGAGGGAACTGGGTGGAGGAAGGGAGAGGGAGGGAAATGGAGGTAGGGATCAGGTATGGATAGAACAGAGGTGGGCATGAGAGAGCTAGAGAGAGAAAGGAATTGGGAGGAGTGCATGTCTGGACAAACCAAAGACTTGGGACAGGAGAGGCTCCTAGGAAGATATGGTGGTGACCTCCCCCCCTTATTTTAAAAAAGATTTTAACTTAAAAAATGTATGTTTCTGAATTCTTTTGAACTATCTGTAAATCAAAGTATAAAAATGAATAAAGTGTCCTGGAGGAACTTCTTGAATCTGCATTAAGAGTCAATAGCAAAGACGATACAAATGAAAAACCTAACGTTGAGTGAGTGTGTGTGGTTAGGTACATTGCATGAATACTTTTGGTGCTGTCATGACCGCAAGTACATACACTTTTGTACCATTTAATAGGCAAAAGTGAAAGGTGACAGTAGCCTTTGCTCCAGTTTAATAAGGTCTCTATCAGTTATATGTACTATGACCATAGAAAACGGAGCAGGCTCACCTGAGTTTGAATTTCAGAGAGATCATGAATATAATGCTTAGTATGATTGTATCCCAGTATTCAGGACTTGTAGGAGGTATCTGAACCTTGTAGTGACACCTTAAAGTTAAAACAGAGAAAAGGCTGAGGCGGCCAGGTGGTAGACATTTGGAGACATTTGGTAGATTCAGTGCCACTGCCACTTGGAAGAGGGGAGTCTATATCTTTGCAGCAGAGCATCCTGAGATGAGCCTGGAGACTCCTCACTTGTAGTCCAAGCCAGAAGGAGGTAGCATGTTATGTTCTTGGATCACTGCAATCAGAAGACTGGATAGAACTATGTACCTAGCAACAGACCAAGGAGCCAAGGCTGCTTCTCGAGCTGTGCTTGCAAGACAGCCAGGATGGGGACCATATTTCCTTTGGATCAGACACAATTCCATGGGAGGCACTGAGCTTCCAGATGCTTTGCAAAATAAGTCCACTGATGGGTACTTTCTTCATCAATAGATGACATCAACCAAAACGAGACACCCCTCCAATTATAGATGGGGAAGGTTGATCCAGATAACACTTGGTAAAGGGGGGAAGACTATAGAAGGTAGGGTAGGAGGAATTCCTGTGATGTTGTGCCCCCTCGACCACAGAAGTTTATTCAGGAACCTTGAACAATCTTCTCCCCTGAGCCCAGGGCTACAAGCCCTTTTATATCATTCACGCCAACCAATCGCGGCAGGCCATGTCACTTCACCAGGCATGAGGCCTCAGCCAACCAGAAGAGCGGGAACAAATCACCACCAAATGTGGACCTGTTTACCACAAGCTCCATAGCCATCTACAAGGTGCGGCTTCGGGTAGCCCCGGGGAGGGGCCATGGCCTCCTACATATCCCCCTTTTTTCTTTTATTGCTGCAAGCAAGCTACATGGGTGAAGGTAGAGGTCTAATTCCCCATATGCAAACATAGGGGCCTTACACAAAGCCTTCCTCCGGGCTCACCACCATTGGCCAGGTCTTGTGTCATTTTTCTGGGGGAGGGACACTTGGACACTTAACCCTCAAGCAATTAGACATGCCTTCCAGAGGACGCCAAATAGGTCACTAGC
>NC_034591.1:74196182-74201586 GCF_900095145.1 Mus pahari
TTTCAGCTGAGAGTTAACAAGGGAGTTGAGTGTTAACAAGAAGTTGAGCCAGCTGCTTTGATTTAAGTGGTAATGAGGGCAGCTGGCCCAAAAATGGATCTGGGTCTCCACCGTCAGACAACCCATCCAAACTTCCCTCCTCACTCTCCCGTTCTCCAGCCTCTCCTCTCCTGGCTTCTCACTCGCACCCTTCTGCCTCCGCTGCATGAGCCCCCACGACACCATGAACATAATTTTAGACGTCTCGCGGGAGCTACTGGTTGGCTGTGGGTGATTGGGAAAGCAATCTCTTTTAAAATACCCACCCTGGCCACAGGAAAACTTTTCTAACTCAGCAGCATACCCTCTACTCCTGCCCGCCAGGCAAGATTTAATTAAATTCCAAATTACTAACAACTGCACCAACATTCTTTCACTTTAAAAGCAATCTCCTCCTGCTCTCTTCACTTTTAATTTTGTCCCTGTGCCGGGAACCTAACTTTGAACTTTAACCTCACTTAACTTTGTCTCTGTACCAAGAACCTTCTTTGTCCCTCTACTGGGCACGATATGTCTCCTTACCGAGAACCTTTTAAATTTGTCCCTGCTCTGGGATCCTTCCCCAAACTCCTGGGGTTGTAAGTCTCACTTACTGCAGACTTACCCTGCCAGCAGACCCTGACTGCTGAAAGTTCTGAAATTTTCGTTGGGGGAGTCGGGTCCCCGAAAGGGCCACCATTTGTTGTGCGCCCCCTCGACCACAGCAAGGAAGACGTAACCACCAGTTCTTCTCTCAGCAGTTTATTCAGGAACCTTGAACAATCTTCTCCCACCCCCACCCCCCACCCCCCCAGCCCCGGGCTACAAGCCCTTTTATATCATTCACGCCAACCAATCGCGGCAGGCCATGTCATTTCACCGGGCGTGAGGCCTCAGCCAACCTGAAGAGCGGGAACAAATCACCACCAAATGTGGACCTGTTTACCACAAGCTTCATAGCCAGCAGGTGCCATCTATAAGGTGAGGCTTCAGGTAGCCCAGGGGAGGGGCTGTAGCCTCCTACACAGTGAGAACTGGCTGGGTGGGCTAGAGAAAAGCCCAGAGAATGACCAGGGAGCCTGAATACAGATCCCTCACTCCCTTGGGTGGGTCTTCATTCCTCATCACATATTAAGAGGATGCTATGTCGGTAATTTTGTATTGCCCGCTAGGCAAGCACTTTTCTATTCTGGGGGATATGTCAAGGGATCAGGAGACACAAACACTTGTTCTTTAAGAGCATCTCACTAGAATACATCACAGATGGTGTGCCAAGCTTGGTGAGCACGAAATCGATTCTATGCTCTACTTTTAGGCAGAATCAGAAGTCTGGGGGTGGCAGTGTACCAGTATTAACTAGAGAGCTCAGTGTTGATTGGACAGCCAAGGCTCAAGAGAAAAGGCTGTACTACCCCATGGAGTATGTCAAATGGACTTGTGCCCAGTTCATTTAAGATCTTAAGGAATAAATTCATACATAGTATGAATGCAATAATCATATGGAACATATGCCATGCCTTTTCAATTGGCCAGAAAACAGTACAGAAATAGTACTAGTGAAAGCTCCCAGATGCAACCGTCATATATTATAGAACGTATCTGTTATTGTTCTCATTGTAACAACCAAACACCTGACAAAAAGCAAGTTCAAGAAGGGAGGGTTTATTCTGGCTCATGGTTCAGTGGAATGCAGTCTATCTTAGCACAGAAGGCATGAAGCCAGGGGTGGCTTGGTCTCTGGCCTTGGTCAGGAGAAAGATGAATGCAGTACTTGGCTGGATTTCTTCTTGTTCCCTGTTTCTTCTTCATTTGACAATAAAAATTTATTACCACAGACAGTAATAGGAGTTTTTGTTTTCTGGAGAAAAATGTTATTGTCAGCCCCTTTCTAATTCTTCACCTCCATAGAGCATGGCTATGGAAGTCTTAAGACAAGGAGAGAGATTTAAACTCTGAGTGTGGTGGTTCCTGCCCGCACTAGTGAGGAAAAGGCAGAAGGGGAAGAAGAAGAGGAAGGGGTAGATGGAGGAAGAGGAGGAGGGGGAAGGGATAAAGGAGGGAGAAAAGAAGGGTGGAAGGACTTCAAGTTTTTGGGCAGCTTGGGCTATGGGGGTTGGTGGTAGTGGTGGTTGTGGAGGTGATAGAGATGTTGGAGATAGTGATAGAGGTGGTGGAGGTGGAGGTGGTGTGATGTGGGTGGTTGTGGTGGTGGAGGTGGAGGTGGAGGTGCTGTGATGTGGGTGGTTGTGGTGGTGGAGGTGGAGGTGGAGGTGGAGGTGGAGGTGGAGGTGCTGTGATGTGGGTGGTTGTGGTGGTGGTTGTGGAGGTGGAGGTGGAGGTGGAGGTGGAGGTGCTGTGAGTGGTGACAGTAGTGGTGGTGGGGTTGGCTGTTTCTAGGATACTTTTCTCTTAGAAACAGAAGGAATCTAGGGTAGGAGCAACATCGCCCTGGCAAAGGTGGATCGTACCATTGAAAAGGAACAACATTTGAAGTGGCAAGACATGAGTGAGAGATTGAAAGAGAAGCATACTTTAAAATATGCGTTTAAATAAGAAAAATGTGAAGTTGGAGGGAGAATGTGGTGGAAGAGTTGAAGGGGTCTGGAAGACAGATTTGATGAAAATTCATTACATTCATGAATAACTATTAAATAAAATATTTAAGAGGAGGCATTTAAATATATACCATATATTTTCAGAGAAAAGGGTACAGTTTAATTTGAGCCTTTAGTTATAGCCTTTCAATTATTTTTGCTTGTCAAAATAGTGAGTTCCAGCCAGTGTCATGGTTCCATTTATCAAATGTTACATTCAGGGGAACACATTCTGTTGGCAATTAAAAAAGGTAAGATGTAAATAAAATGTGGTATAGACCATCAATACATTGGTTAAGTTCATGTGAGTTGATTCCAGTTTTCATCTCTGATATTTTGAGGTAGAAAAAGATGAAAAAAAACGTAATTGTGTAAGATCATGAATATAATTTAACACATCCACAAATCTGTTTTATAACACACAGTGTTTAAGTATAGTGGCTGTGTATATTAAAGATAATTGATAAATTTAATACAGAGAGGCCAGTTAAGGCTATCAGCTACTCAACAGCTACTAACAAGGTCCAAGGTCAAGCTGACTTCTCTCACCCAGAGAGACTCACTGCTCTGAGGCTCAGCTGCCTTGTAGCCTCCCTCTGTTTGGATGCCTCTGGATGCTGGTGTACCCTTAGATGATCTAAAGAAGGCACTGTGACGTTCTTTTGAGTTTCCAGTTAGTTATGTGGGCTACAGTAGGGATTCGGCACCCATTTGAGAAGCTGAAAACTTGTGTAAGTCAGCAAGTTAAGGTGAACCTGCACCTGCAGAGAAGTTTAGACCTTTCCTCTGAAGGTTTAGTCATTCAGTCTAGAGAAAGAAATCAACAACAAGCAGATTAATAGGAGGAAAGGCTTTATAAAAAAATATCTTATTTATGTCCCAAATGTTGCCTCCTTCCTTGTCCCCTCACCCAGAGCTCTTCACCCACTTCCCACTCCCCTTCACTTCTGAGAGAGTGCTTCTCCAACACCCCCCCTCTCCTTCCCTGGGACATCAAGTCTTTACAGGACTAAGTGCATCCTCTCCCTCTGAGACCAGACAAGTCAGTCCTCTGCTTCATGTATGCTGGGGGCCTTGGACCAGCCCGTGTACACTCTTTGGTTGGAGGAAAGGCTTTACAATTCGTTGAGTTACATACATGCACAAAGCCAGATGGTAAAGGCTATAGGCCTTCTTCATGCAGACCTCTATAGGGGCAAGGGTATAGACAATGTTACAAGGGTAATAAATGACTATTAGAGGAGAAAAAAAAAAGAGCAAGCCCAAGGGACCAGCAATAACTTCAAAGCTCCTGGGTGGTACTAGCCTTACATTCTTTTCCTCTTGATATGACTTTAATATTTTTTGGGAAAAGACCTTTCAATGGGACTGAAAACAATTGCCTTCTGTGGATGCTGAGCTAGCTGCCAGCACAATTGCCTTCTGTGGATGCTGAGCTAGCTGCCAGGTAAATGAAGGAACTTCAGAGAGTGTTCCTGGTACTTCAGAGGAACAAGGACTACCCAGAGACAAGAAGGCAGAAAGATGGCAAAGGGACTTTAGTTTTGAGAATTCTCTAGCTTGGCATGTCTAAGTTCCACCCTCTGGAGGTACTGTTGTCCAGACCCTGCAATAATTGCTGTAAGTGACTAGGGTGTCAGCGTTTTTTATAGCTCTCTGATCCTCTCAGCAGCCATTGCTAGAACACTGGGAAAATTGATAGCTATCATAGGGTCACAGTGAAATATCAGAAATTAATACACTCCTGTAATGATCGCCATATCCCTGAGCAATTCCCAGAGACTCTGGGTGTCAGGGCAAACTGAATCTACCTGGAACCTAAGCTCTGAGGGAAACAGAGCTTCCTTGTTTACACAAAGGAAATGAATAATTATAGCAAAGAAATATTTGTACATTCGTTACAACATTTCTGACAAAACCTAAGTTACAGAATCACCCGAAGTGGTCATCAGTGGATGAACAGATAAAGATATAGAATCTTTGTATGCAGTTAAGCATTGCTCAGTCTTAAACAAGAAAGAAATCCCCTCACATGCAGCAGTTTTGATGAACCCAGAGGGTTGGTAAAGTGAAAAAACTCACGTCCAGACAAACAAGTCTCTGACACATGTCAGGAAAGAGTAGCTGAGTGTTGACAGAAATGGAGAACTGGGGGGATGGAGAGATATCATTGGGGTCCTGCTGGGACATCTTGGTTCTTTACCCTGTCCTCTCAACTCACTGCTGTGGGGATATTTGCCTAAAGAGAAAGCTTATTGTGTTAATTTCAGATAAGTCAGCAAGCTGCTAGCTTCCTGGCCTCCCTTTCTTGAATTTAGTCTTAACACTGTCTGTACTGCTTGTGAAACTTAAGTAGATGTGAGAAGTACCTTCCACTCCTGGAATCAACTTCTGGCATTTAAATTCTGTGTGGTTTGCATGATGGAATACATTTCACCATATATTGTATTTTAAATTGTTTTTAAAACTCATACAATAAAAACAATTTGGTTATTTCAGTATGGAATTTACTGAGGAATTATTGACAGTAATTGTATATGTATTAAATGTATGCAAGGAGATGTTGAAACACAAAGCACATGGTGAAATAACCAGGCAAATTAAATAACAGGTCCGTCCCTGCACACAATTACTTTGTAGTGTGTGACTGTATGTGCATGTGTGTAGAACAGTGAGACGCTATCTGGCCAGTTTTGTGTGTGGGCACATTGTTATTGACCATGGTCATCATGGTTGTAGTATGTGTGTGTGTGTGTGTGTATGTGTGTGTGTGTGTGTGTGTGTGTGTGTGT
>NC_034591.1:74201836-74221380 GCF_900095145.1 Mus pahari
TAGCAGTTAGAATATATCTGGCCAGTTTCATGTGTGGGCACATTGTTATTGACCGTGGTCATCATGGTTGTAGTGTGTGTGTGTGTGTGTGTGTGTGCACGTGCGCGCGCGTGCGCGCACGCACGTGTGTCACAGTTAGAATATATCTGGCCAGTTTCATGTGTGGGCACATTGTTATTAACCTTGGTCATCATGTTGCCCATGATTATCTGGAATGTTTCTTCTTATAACTGAAGGCTTGGATTAGTTGGTCAATATCTCTCCATCCCCCAGTCGTCCATTTCTGTCAACACTCAGCTACTCTTTCCTGACATGTGTCAGAGACTTGTTTTTCTGGACACGAGTTTTTTCACTTTACCAACCCTCTGGGTTCATCAAAACTGCTGCATGTGAGGGGATTTCTTTCTTGTCTAAGACTGAGCAATGCTTAACTGCATACAAAGATTCTATGTCTTTATCTGTTCATCCACTGATGACCACTTCGGTTGATTCTGTAACTTAGGTTTTGTCAGAAATGTTGTAACGAATGTACAAATATCTCTTTGCTATAATTATTCATTTCCTTTGACTATGAACCCCAGAATTGGGTTGCTGGATCATATGGTAGTTCTATCTTTAATTTTTGAAGAACCTCATACTGTTTTCCATAATGGATGTACTCATTTAAATCTCATCAACAAAGTGAGAAGAAAAAAATTGAGATGTCCTAAATTTAGTGACAACCCATAATAAGAAAGAAACTCTCTGCCTTGTGCTGAGATTACAAGTGTCAGCCACTGTCGGCTTTTTACCTGGGTGTTGGGGATTGAACCTAGGTCTTCACACTTGTATGATGAACACCTATACCATCTCTTAGCTCCTTAAGCAGATTCCATTTAGTGGCTAAAAATAGTTTAAAAGAATGCAACAAAAGTCAAATACTTCTGGTAAAAGACCAGCAGTCCAAAAGACAGCTCATGAGTTCCTGGGTAACACACCCACCTTGTAGCTATTAATCTTTAAGAACACATTGTTGACTGCTGCACTCCAACAACATTCTGATGGCTTCCCAAAACTACTTCAAAACCACAACCCAGATGTTTCCTCATCGGAGCAGCTCAATCTAAGTTTAATTGTACAAAAGGGTTTAGATATATCCATACTAGGCCACAGGCAACATGCTACTGAATTGTTTTCTAAAATAAGGATTTATTTCCATTAAATAAGGAGAGAAAAACATGGGAGAGATAAAGTCCAAATGGCTATCTATGCACAGGAGAAACACTTTACAGTTACGTTACAAAGAAAAGGCAGATGAAAACTTTTGTCCAAGAAATCCAACCTGAGTGTCCGTGTCTTCCTGTTGTTCTTCTTTCCAGAGTTGGCTTGACAAGCACTGTCAGGACATTTCAGCAGATTTATTTATCTACTCAGTTCTCTCCAAGCGTTGATATCACACAGCAAAGCTCTGCTGCACTCGCTCAGCCACTGCTGTCCTTCCTGGCTGCATAGAACATGTCCTTTTCATTGTCTGTGACTTCCAATATTCTTGATGTCATTGCCAAAAGTCCAGAGAAGTCATTTGTGTAGTTACATCAGCATAGACTTTAGTAATCCTGCCCTTCAACTTGACTTTTATGGAATTCTGCCTGGGAGACTCCAATACATTACATGATTTCTTTCTTGTCACTATCCTTGCCAAATAGCGAAAAGCCTCCTTTGAGTTGTGCAGTTTGCTCTTCTGGTGGTTGGTCAACAATACTATTAGGATATCTGGTTTCCCAATCATATCTACATACCATAGGATTTCTTGATTCCCCAGGACTTGGCGCCATGCTTCCCAGAAACATCACCTGGGAGAGCAATCTTTTGTCCCATTGACCTTTGGGAGACATTAGTACATCCGCATTACACTTCCTTAGAATAAAATCCTCTTGGATGCTGGATTCAATTGCTAATTTATATTATACTAGAGTTTGGATTCTATATTTGAGGGACACAATGGGGTAATTTTTTCTTTCTTGAATTAGGTTGTTAAGGTTTAATATAATATGGCAGTCTTATACCATAGCTATTGTAATGTGTTCTTATTGCTGCGTTTCTGAAATTGTGTATAATACATTGACATTTTCCCCTTAAGTATTTGATAGAAATTTATCTAGACTTTTTTTTATTGATCTGGATACCTTTTTGATGGGAAAATTATTTGTCACATATATGTATATATGACACACACATACATACACATATAAATTTTAATTTCTTCTTGTGTCAGTTTTAGTAAATTTTGTTTTACTAAAACATTTCTGTCAATTTTTCATTTCATTGATACCTTCAAATCTGTTGCCATTCAATTGCTCATAATACCTTCTAATTATAGAATTATCTAATTATGTTAATAATACCTTCTATATTAAAGGCCATCTAATCTATAATGTCAGTTTTTCTTTATATCTAGTAAATATATATATATATATATATATATATATATATATATATATATATATTTGTAGACCAGGCTGGCCTTGAACTCAGAAATCTGCCTGCCTCTGCCTCCCAAGTGCTTGGATTAAAGACCACCACCACCTTGCAGTAATGATTATTTTTAACGATTTTTTGGCTCTTATTTTGTAAAAGCAGAGTCACTAGGAACTTAACAACTTTATTAGATTTTGCCTTTTTGATTTTTTTTATTGTTCCTCCTGATTCATTATTAGACTCCTATTACTCTTATTTCCTCTTGTCCCTGTTTTTCTAAATTTTATTGAGGTCATCAGTTGATTTATTTACTTATAAGAATTTAAAACATATTCCAGAATGTACATTTAAGGAACTGAATTTTTGTAATTGTGACAGTTGTTGCATTCTCTAAGATTTGATATATTTGATACATTTGATTCATTACCATTCCAGTCTAAAATCCTTTTAAGTTTCCTTTATGCACTTATATTTTTAACATGTTTCTCCTAAGTATCACATAACCAAGTTTCATCTTAATTATTTAATACTAAAACATCTGTTTTAATTAGAAATTTTGATTTTATAAATATGTAATTATAAATACCAACAATGTAAAACTTTCAAATATCTTTCTCATCTGTTTTTTGATCCTTGATTTTGAAGTGATTGTTAATTTTCTTTCTTATTTTCCACTAGCTTGTTTGTGTGCTCATGTTTTGGTAATTTTCCTAGCGATGGCCATACATTATCTGTATTTGTTAATCATAAGTGAATTTTTATCATATCTAAGACAAAATAGGAACTTCAAAGGACACAGACCTAACCGTTCCCCTATCCCAAGCCCTTCTGATATCATTGTTCCATATTGCAAATCCTCTCATTATTGTGTAGTGCTGTCTTGACTTAGCTGCAGCATACACAGTCTTGCTGTTGTTCTTTGTCTCCCTGCATTTCCCCCTGACTGGTAGTGTAGTCTCTTTAGTTAATGAATTTGTATTACTATTTGCTTCATCTTGAAATTCTGGGGGCAATCTCTTCTGGTAGTTTAGAAGGTTGTTTTTTATTTTATTTTATTTGGACTCAATTAGAAAAAAAAAAACACTTTTCCTAAGTGAAGAATCCTAGTTGCGCAATTATCTTTATCTATCACTCATGTTTCTTTTCAAAAGTCACATGTCAATCTTTTAATTTTTTTCTTTTTGCAGGTGCTATGTTCATTTTCAAAGACTGTTTTAATGATTTTTAATTTGTGTTGAGATTAACATATAAAGACATCATAATTTTTCTTAAAACAATTTCTATTTGTCCTGGCTGGATTTTATAGTGATGTAACAAATTTTATAAATCTTGGAAAATTTTCAACCATAATCTGTTTTGAACATTAAATATTTGTCTCCTTTTCTATGATTCTCATTATGTGTGTGTGCTTGTGTATAAGACTGTTTTGTTTTTAATATGTTCTATAACTGAGTACTGCGCACAGCTTAGTACCTTTAAATAATGAAATGCAACATGAAATGAAAGCTAGAGACTCATATCTGGATTCCTTGTTTTCCTCACCACCTCTGGTGCCTGCTGGAGGCGCCCACTGCTACCAAGTCTTGGCCCTCAATAATTCTTTCCTCTGTTTCTTTCTCATTTGCAAAATTGCAACTGAGTAAGTCACCTGTTCTCCTCCCCCTTTTACATCAGTCTTCATAGGTACCTCCTGTTGTCTTTAACTATTTTTTTTTCTAAATTCAGTTATTTTAGTTCTTAATAGCACATAAGGTCTCACAGAAACCAAACCCAGTTGCCAACAATGGATTGCATTTTTCTATTTTTCTATGTGGCATAATGTATCATTGTATAAATATTCTAAAATTTATGCATACTTAAGAGTACTTACTTAGGTTGTTTTCATTATTTTTTTCACTACAAAACAAAGAGCATAGAGTAACTTTATATGTATATTATTTCACCGTCTGCAAATACTTAAAATCTTGAAATTACCAGAATCATATTGATTGATAACATAGGGTGTATGGAGCTGAAGATTTGGCTCAGTTGATCGAGTGCCTAGCATTCAGGGAGCCCTGAGTTCAGGGGCCCCAGAACCACATAGACAGGATGTGGCTACTTATCCAAACACTCTGGAGGTGGAAAGCATGAGAATCCAAAGTTAAGGTCATCTCCGTACACAGCAAAGCTGAGGCCAGCCTTTTATAGAGGAGACTCTTTAAAAAAAAAAAAAAGCAGCAATTAAAAAACCAAAGAGAATATGCACTTGCATTTGGATGCATATTGCCATATTGTCTTCCTTGAAATGTTTACCAGTTTATGTTCCAAATATTGCACATGAACATGCCTATGCCCACAGCCTGACAACACAGTGTATTCTTTTACTTTTGGTATTTGTCAATTTGGTTGTTAAAGTTTGCCTCTTATTATAGTTTCAATTAGTGTTACTGTTTTTGTGTGAGAGATTGAACACCTTTCTCATGATCCAAGTTCCAAGTTAAAACACTGCTCTAGGGATTTGTCATAGACAATCAGCATTTCCCAGGGCATGCTTCAGTGAATCCACTTGAGATTTTCTGCAAAAGAAGAGCTGTATCTTATAGTTCATCATTATGATATTTCTTTAAAAGCCTGTAAGAAAAGGAGCACATTTTGAAGGGTTTACTGTGGTTAAAAATTATAGCCATACCTAGCATTGTATTTATCATGTTAGCTAGTCATTATAGTAGCTAATCACCAGTGCACTCACAACGCTGTATAGTCATTATTCAGGTCTTTTTCATCGTCTTGACGCTGTGCCTACCAACGCTCTGCTTCCTCTGTCCTCTCCACACTTGGTATCCTCTGTTCTCCTGGCTGCTCTATCATCTTCTCTTCTAGATTCTCCTCAGTGGAATTATATCTGTCCTTCCTTGAATAGATTGTATTAGTAAGCATATTTGCATGGGGCATCCTTATTATAGTTATATATTAAAAACCCAGACATTTTCATGGATGATAGAATTCTCATATCTATTTACATTTTCTTTGACCTTCCACTTGTGTGTCAAATCTGTGAAGGTGTTATTAATGTTTTCTTTTAGTGTTCCACAGTTTCAGTATTTGATATGTTTAAAAAGAATGTCTAAATTCAGAGATATCATGAGGCCAAAGCTCTCCTCTGCGGAAGTGATTCTTTCCTTCCAACATTATATGGGTTCTGGGGGATCAAACTCAGGTCTCTAGACTTGGGCAGTAAACATATTTACCCCCAAAGCCATTTTGTGAGCCCCAAGGTAATCTTCAGATGTCGTGAATGTACATGCAGTTCTACATTTTGCATGTAGATATTCAGATTTTCTGGTCTCATACAGTGGTAAAGGGCCTTTTCGCTATTAATTATCTTGCTACTTCTGGGGAAAATCAATTGACATGTATGAGAGTTCACTTCTGGCTTCTATATTCCATTGGGTTGGTGCACATGTGTCAATCACTATAGCTTTGTAGTAAGTTTAGAAGTCAAGACATGCTTCTCCTCCAACTTTACTGCTTTCTCCTCAGCCTGTGTTCAATACTCAGGAGCCTTCCCAATTCCATATGAATAAGAGGATAAGGGTTTTGACTTTTGGGAAGAAATTGTTGTTCTGATAGGGATTTGGGGTAATCACCAAATCAAAGGATGCTTCAAGTGTTACTGGCATCCTGCCACTGTTAAATCTCTTATTGATGGCACAAGCTGTTACACTTATTCAGATATTTAAATTCTTTCTGCGGCACTAAGTTTCTTTTAGGGACAGGATATTCATTCCCCGTTTCTGTTTCTTCCTAAGTGTTTCACTTCTCCAGTGACTTACTTCAGATGAAATTGCTGTCTTAATTTCTTTTACAGATTGTTCGTTGCTATTGTATGAAAACACAACTGTCTTGTGTATTGATCCTGTGCTCCGGAACTTTGCTGAATTTGTTAGCTCTAATAATTGTCTTTTTTTTTTTTTTTTTTTTTTTTTTTTTTTTTTTTTTTTGTTTTTCGAGACAGTGTTTCTCTGTTTAGCCCTGACTGTCCTGGAACTCACTCTGTAGACCAGGCTGGCCTGGAACTCAGAAATCCACCTACCTCTGCCTCCCGAGTGCTGGGATTAAAGGCATGTGCCACCACGCCCGGCTAATAATTGTCTTCTTGATTTTGTGAATTTTTAGATGCACAAGCATGTAGCCATTGAATAGGCACAGAATTACCTCTTCCTTTCCTCAGTGGCTCCATTTATTTCCTTTCCTTCCCCTGTAGATCTTACTGGAGTTTCTGGTGTGGCACGGAAGAGCAAAGCTGAATCAGCATCCCTTTCTGAGTTCTCTGGGGGGCATCAGGGGCTGGGGAGAACTTACAGTCCTTAGCTACTGAACACTGGCCATTTAACTTCGCATAACTCATGGTCTTCCAAATGCATTTGATCATGGCTAAGCTACTCCTCACATTGGGGGACACATGTATTGATAGATTGTACCTAGAATTACTCTAAGATATCTGACCATTGGATCAAATTTCTGGTGTTCAGAATAATAGACTCAACTTTTGATACTTACCTGGTGATTTCACTTTTTAAGATATTTTAATTTTATTTGACACATAGCAGATGTACGTATGTATGTAAGGGTGTGTTCTGACCCCTCAGTACATGTATACAAACTTCAGTGATCACATCAGGCTAATTGGTAGATAGTCTTCACCTCAGTCTTTATATCTCTGCACAGGTAGTATTCAAAATTCTTCTGGCTAGTTCCTTTGAAATATACACCTAATGCTGTTGGTCATACTTATTCCATATACAATAGAATGTTAGAAGTTATTTCTCTTACCCTACTATACCCCTGTACCTCATAACTGTCTTTTTTTCCAGGCTTTCTCTAGCATCCTCTTATCGCTTTTGTAACCAGTGTGGCCTTTTCCACTTCTGTTATCACCTGTGTAGCTTTGACATAGAAGCGAGAACTTGTCTCTTTCTGCCTGGCTTATTTCACTTAGGTTTGACTATGTCCCTGCGAACCTCAGAATTTAATTTCTGTTCATGGATGAATAATATTCCATTGTGTGTGTATACTACATTTTTTCAATGGATGCCTAAGTTGGTTCTGTATTTCTGTCCCACTATTTTTCAGGAAGCCATTTTATCTGCCTCATCAGTTTCACCTATCATTTAGCCAAACTCACAAGTTTCAAAAGAAGGAACTATAATCAACCAAGCAAGCAGAAGTGACAGCAGGCTAAACCCACAGAGTGGGCTGTAGCTGGTTCTGAGGGGTGGGCTGTCCTGGGTCTTGCTCTGGTACTCTTGGTGTGCTTGCGGGTCACAGCAGGAATGCTCCACAGCTGAGAGCTTCAGGGTTTGTCTTTAAGAACATGGTGTGAAACTTTGGGTTATTTTTTTTCTCCGATCACGTTTCCTTCCTCCGTCAGAACCCAGTAGTTTTCATAGCACGCCTCTTCTCCGTGTATACACATTATCCCTCAAACTGTTGCGATCAGGACACTGCAAAGTCCCCCATGAGCACATTACTCCCCGAAACTGAAAGGATAAGTAAGGACATGGTGGAAATGTTGACTTGAAAATTGGTGACAGGAGGACAGGCAGGTGGAAGACCTCAGAGTGACCAAGCACAGAGACAGTGCTGTCAGAACGGGCTCAGCAGATCCATCCAGATGTGGGTGCACAGCCGTGTGATTGTATTTCCGTGGGGTTGACTCATAAAGCTGCTGTCAAATACGATCCTAACACTGACTTGTGTTAACAAGGCTCAGTTTTATCTGGTTTCTGTATGCGCTCCATTTATTTGGGAAGTCAGACTCATAGAAAGCGTTACTTTTCTTTCCCCACTTGACATTTCTTCCCTCTCTTGCTTCCCACGTGAACACCCGAAGTCGCTCCTTCTCCTACACAGTGTTGTTGCTTTGTTTGGTCTTTCTGCCTGGGGTGGTTTGTAGCCTTCATGACTCTTTTTTTTTTTTTTTGGTTTTTCGAGACAGGGTTTTTCTCTGTGTAGCCTTGGCTGTCCTGGAACTCACTCTGTAGACCAGGCTGGCCTCGAACTCAGAAATCTGCCTGCCTCTGCCTCCCGAGTGCTGGGATTAAAGGCGTGCGCCACCACGCCTGGCAGCCTTCATGACTTAGGGATGTGTTCATCATGCCCTTTCCCTAAGTCTTAGCGAGTTCCCAACACTTACCACCTATTACTCTGTCCCTCCTCTTAGATGTTTCCTGTGTGCCTGCTAAACAAGGAGGAGGATAAGCTATTTCAGAAGGAAGGGGGATTTGCTGACTCACTGATGTGGTCTGTGCAGACTTATCTCTATTGAACACACCCAATGTCCCTAAAGCACGCCTTCTATCACTTGGCTAGACATACCTGAACCAAACACCATGATCAAGGGGTAGAAATTAATCTGGTGCCAGCCTGAGCCATTTTTGCCCTTTCTGATGCCCAAGCAAAGCTCTTATGAGTGGGGTGAATTGGTTCTTCACAAATCATCAGAGTAGAGGTACTAGAATGAATGAAAGAATGGCAGAAAGGCAAAACCACAGTTTCAGGGAACTGATATAAGAAAGGTTTAATTCAATCCTGAGTGCCTGTGTTTTGTTGGCATCTGGCGATGATTACTGAGACCAGCATAGGAAACCTGTTTGTGGCACAGGAGCTGACACAGGAACCAAATGAAGAACTAACCTCTATGCCACAGCAGTGCTGGCCTCTAGCCCTCTGCTTCTATCTGCCCCGTCTTCCCGACAGAACTTACGTCCTTTCAATACATTCTAGGACTTCATTGTCTGTTCCACTCCCAACCTTTCAGAATGTTAATTAATTCATATTTCCAGATCCCAGAACTCTGCCTGGAAGAGAATAGCACCAGGAAATTATTTGTTGGATAAAGAAGTGTCCAAGAGTTAAACACAGATGTTTTGTTTCATTTTTCTGTGTATTCTGTGTTGATGATTGTTATTCTATCTGATATTTCCCTCATTCCTTTGCAATATTTTAGTAGGGTTTTCTTTTCTTTCCATGTTCTCATACTAGGAGTTGAATCCAGAATTTCACACCTACTAAGCAAGCACCCAGTTGATGAGCTACAAACCTTGTTCTATTTTTCTCTTTCATACTAATTTCTATGATGTTCAAAATAATAGATATTCACATATAACACCCTTAAAGTATCTTGGACAGCACCAACACACACACCAAGACATGCATGGTGGCTTTATAGCAGTTTTCACTATAGATTTTGCAGACACATAACGATCCTCTGTGATCAGAGTTCCATGCATTCTTTTTCCATCCTCAACTGTCATGAATTCAAAGATTTCCTAATTTGCTGCTTTAGTTTTTGTACTACAAAAAGCATTAGACATTTAAATTAGACATTTAAGTTGAGAACTTTTTTTAATAGTGGACTGGATAGTTGTGCCTTTTTGTAGGGACTCAACCACGCTAGTAACCCAAAGAATCTTCCCATTCTAATCATTTTCCATTCCATAGATGAGCAGTTCGAGCTGGGGCTTCCTCTCCTCTCAGCTCTATTCCATCTCTGGTATACAGAATACTTTGTCCTCACTGCTCCGTTTTCCTTGCAAAAGCTTGGCATGCTGCCAATCCTCCCATAACAAAAACATATTATAATCTTGCCCTGTTTTTCTCTTTTGTTCCAAGTCTATTAGAATTAACTGAATTTAAGTGAGTGACTTTACATACATCATGCAAGAACCAATTCATCTGAAGTCTTGCTTACTTTGTAATCCCAATTTTACACTTCTGCTTTACTTACTCGTTGTGCCGGTAATTTGGTTGTGAGTTTAAAGCTGTTACAGAAATAAAAAGTTATAAAATGAGCCAACTAAATTTTCATTTGTGATGTTTAATTTAATGTGATGGTCACTGGAATATTCACTTGTGTTGGAATGGAGATCTAAGCCAAGGGGACCTTCTACATCTTTGAGTTTATAGTGGTGTTTGTGGAATGGTTTTAGCATGGACTGAAGGATCCTGAATCATAGTATTCCACAGATAATGATGGCTGCAGGCTACTCAGGATGATCTTAACCTTTCGAAGTGAAGAAGCTTCTTTTGGGCTCAGAAGATGTTGTACCCATCAGGGCAGACTGTGCCGTGTATAAGTAACAAGCAACGTGTTAACGTCAGTCACTCACAACTACCAGTTTCATTTCTGGGTCAGGCTGCTACACAGCCATCTTGAATTAATGGACTTGACATTATTATAGTCACCTATAGTCACTGGTAGCTAGGCTGATGGTGGTGGTTTGAATAAGACTGGCCTCTATAGGCATATAGTCAAGTACTTAGTTACCAGGGCATAGCACTACTTGCGAAGGATTAGGAGGTGTGGCCGTACTGAAGGAAGTGTGCCCCTGAGGGCGGGCTTCGAAGTTTCAAAAGTCCATCCTAGGCTCATTCTATTTCTGTCTACAGATCAGGCTGTAGAATCCTCAGCTACTTCTTGAGTACCAGGTCTGTGTATGTGTGTGTGTGTGCTGCCATGCTCCCTGCTATGATAATAATGGACTAACCTCAGTAACTATGAGTAGGCCCCAATTAAATGCCTTCTTTTACTGGAGTTGCCTTTGCCATGGTGTCTCCTTACAGCAATAGAACAGTGACTAAACAGAAGTTGGCACCAGGGAGTGGGGCATCGCTTTCATGGGCCTGACCATGTTGCTTGTTGGAAGAATATGGAAGACTTTGAACTAGAAAAGTGGTTGAACACTTTAAGTGGGGATTAATAGTCCATACTAGTAGGGACATGAAAGACTGTTGTAGAGAGCAATATAAATGTGACCGTCCAGCTTAAGAGGTTTCAGAGGGGAAGAATATTTTTTAGTAAGTTGCTAGAGATAATTTTTAAAAAAAAAAATTTGGGCAAATAATGTGATTGCTTTTTGTCTTTGTTCTAAAACTCTGCCTGATACTAAATTGAAAAGTTTTAGATTAATGACCTTGGCAGAGGAGATTTAAAGATAACCTATTATTGATTCTGCCTTGTGGTTATCAGTGGGCATCCTCATGCAAATTTATAGTGAAAAGGAGGAAGCTGGACAAAGAGAATTAAAAAATATATGGCTTGAGGAGAAAAGGAACACTAGAAAGTGTAACAAAGTAAAGACCAGTGCTCAAGGAGATAAAAAAGATTAAAGGAAACAACAACATCATCATCAACAACAACAATAACCTCAGACACTGTCCAGCTAAGTTCAGAACTTGTGCAAAGGAATTAAAGAAAAGGAAAAGCTTAGGCAGGTGAGGAAACCCTTACCAACAGGAAGCTGGTGCAAATGTAACTGAACAGTGTGGCCAATCCAGTGCCACCAAGCAGCAGACGGTGGCAGTTTTGGTCACATAGTTCTGGCTTTAGAGTCAAAGATACAAAATATGGGTTATGGAATCTCCCTCTCAGGCTATAAGGAAACACAGATGACTGAGGTCAGGCATGAGTCAGGGTGAGCCTGCTTGGACGCCCAGGGAGGCCATTATGTGAAGCTCTGAAGGTAAAGCCTGGATTTTTGTGCCTGATGTTGCAGATGCCAGAGTTGTGGGATACCTGCTGAGCAAAGCTCCAGTCAGATCAGTGTGGAACCAGTCCAAGTGAGAGAAGTGGGTTTAAGTCAAGAAAGCTATGAGAAAATAACCCCTTCCCTACATCTTTCCAATTATCTAAATCTCAATCAGCTGAAAGCAGGGTGAAAAAGACACGTGCAGCCATATAGAAGCCAGGAGCAGACACTTCCCTCAAGACCTCAGACAGACTCTGTGGACCAGTGGGGTACTTAGGAAGGCATTCGGTGCAATAAGCAGGGCTCAGTAAAAAAGACAACAAGCAACTTACAAAAGAACTTAGACACTTTAAAACAAAGCAAAGCAAAGCAAAGCAAAGCAAAGCAAAGCAAAGCAAAGCAAAGCAAAGCAAAGCAGAACAGAACAGAACAGAACAGAACAACAACACTTAGAGAAAGAACTTAGTGAATGCATTAAAGTTAGTAAAAGCTAACTGGAATGAGATAGAAAACAAAGACTGGTGGAAAAGAGGAACCAAACCCCTTTGGAAGCTGAAAACAACAGCAAAGCCAGTGTCTGGCAGAATTTAAGTTTGATAAAGAGGAGGAGAAGGAATAACAGCAAGAGTGGAGTGGCACACAATGGTAAATGGCACTGGTGGGAGCTAAGGTGAGTGAGCACAGGATGCTTAGAATCTCACAGCACAGAGATGTGCGCAGCCCTTGAAGAATGCCGTTCCTGAGTTTTTCATCTTATCTTGGTCACATGAAAGGATCTGAAACTCTACACTGTTTTCTGAAAACTGTGTAACAGAATATAAAACCTGACGATGACTGTTTAAAAATGAAAACTACGAAATGACTGTCATTAAGAAAGAACATCAATTTAAAGGGTTGTCAGTGAAATATTTCCAAACTGAATAGGACTGTCCATCAAAGTCATCCTACAGCTCAGCTAGGCAGGCTTCACCACAGAATCCACAGATGAATGTTAAGTATCTATTAACTCAATCAGTCAGCATCTAAGATAGGAACCAGCAAGGAAGTGTCACACTGGAGGTGTCCCAGAGGCAGAGGAAGATGCTTAGCATCGATCTCTGATTGAAATATTTTCCCACAATATTAGAGGGAATGGGAGATTTTTTTTTTCCTCACCTGAGGAGCAACACAGACTCAGAAGCAACAAGCACATGGAGCCATTCTTATGGAAATAGAGATAAGACAAAATCCTTTGTTACTATCAGTGAGCAGTTTCTTGAAATCTCAATAATGCAATGAATATGAACTTGATGTAAGATAATATCAAGAGCAAGTGGAACAACCATGATTTCTAAGTGGCATAGCCTTTCTGTGAGGCACTAATAAGACCATCTTGAATGAGTATATTCATTTACTATATAACACACTGTGATGGTTTGAATAAGAATGATCCCCATAGGCTCATATATTTGAATGGTTAGTTATCAGGGGATGGCATTACTTGAGAAGGATTTAGAGGTGTGGCCTCGTTGGGGTAGGTATGGCCTTATTAGAGGAAGTGTGTGACTAGGTATGGGCTTCAGGGTTTTCAGATGCTCAAGACGGGCCCACTGCTCTTTGTTGTCCTGCTAGCTACAGATCCAGATGTAGAACTCTTAGCTACTTTTTCCAGAATTACGCCCTTCTGCATGACACCATGCTCCACACTGATAGCAATGGACTAAACCACTGAAACTATAAGCAAGAACCAATTAAATGCCTTCTTTTATAAGAGTTGCAGTGGCCATGGTATCTCTTCACAGTAATAGAACACTGATCAAAACTCATGCTTAATCTTATTTGAAACTTTAATGAAAATATATTTATTAGAATATACAAATTATATTTATTTATAGAGTTCTATGTAATTTTTGATACACACACACACATATATATATACTGCAAAATATTTAAATTAGAATAAATATACTTATCTCTTATACTAGGTTAAACATATTTATCTTTTTAGATTTTAAAAATATATAATGATCTGTTAGGTTAAATAATACAAGTTAGAGAAGAAATATATTAACTTTTATATTATCCGTGTTCAGTGGAAAATTCATTGGAATATATTCATGCTTAAAAGAGTGGGGCGAAATGGCTCAGTGGTTGAGAGCACTTACTGCTCTTCTAGAGGTCCCGAGTTCAAATCCCAGCAACCATATGATGGCTCACAACCGTCTGTAATGAGATCTGATGCCCTTTTTGGTGTGTCTGAAGACAGCTACAGTGTACTTAGATATAATAAATAAATAAGTCTTAAAAAGAAAAAGGAGTGGGAACATTGCCTAAGGACAGTGAGTTATCTACTGCTTACACCGGGGAGGGCTGGGCACCTCTAACTGAGTCAACCTCTCCATTGAATTTAAAGGACTTCTCAGAGTTATAAGAATGATACTTAAAAATGGACCCCCCCTCAAATTACAGTAAAAATGATTCCAAATGAAAAATCTACATGATTTATTTATTTATTTATTTATTTATTTATTTATTTATTTATTTTTGAGAGCATGAGATAGATGGAAATAATAAAATGTTTAAAAACAATATAAGAAAATAAATAGGCTCTCATGGTCAGGCACATTTCTGAGGTATGATATATATTTAACTTAATCTTTACAAATTTTCAAATCTCAATTTAGCCTCAGAAAGTGTGCTGCATATTTTTATGTCAATGTGACCCCAGCTGAAGTCATTAGAGATGAGGGAACCTCAACTGAGAAAATGCCTCCCTAAGACTGGCTGTAGTTAAGCCTATAGGGCATTTTCTTAATAAGTGATTATAGGGGAAGGCCCAGCCCATTGCAGGTGGTGCCATCCATGGGCTGGTGGTCCTGGGTTCTATAAAAAAACAGGCTGAGCAAACCAGGGGAAGCAAGCCAGTAAGCAGCATTCCTCCATGGCTTCTGTATCAGCTCCTGCTTCCAGGTTCCTGCCCTGTTTGAGTTCCTGTCCTAACTTAACTTCTTTCAGTGATGAAAGCCACAGTGTGGAAGTGTAAGCCAAATAAACCCTTTCTTCCCAGCCTGCTTTTTGTTCATGGTGTTTCATCACAGCAGTAGCAACCCTAAGATAGAAAGGGAGACCCAGTGGGTAGCTTTGGAGCTTTAATGCATTCTAAAAAGGCCTTAATACACAGATGTATTAATTGCTGGACACTACATAATTAATTGTATTTGAATTTCCTACATCAACAATCACGTGTGGAGAGATGATACAACAGTAAATGTTGTGTGTCGTGTTAACTGCTTGCAGAGGACCCCCGTTTGGATCTCATCACCCATGTCTGGTGGCCTACAACCACCTTAAGTCCAGCCTAAGAGGAATCAACACCCTCTACCTGCCTCCCCTGGTACCTGCACTCTCACATGCAATTAAAAATAATAAGAATCATGTCTAGAACCCAGAGAAAGAAACTGTTTACACAAAATAGTGTTATATTTCACTTAAGGTTTATTCAAACAGGGACTCTCAGGATTTTCGTTTGTTGTTGTTACTTTTTAGTTTATATTTAAAATATTTATCTTCATGTGTATGTGTGTTTTGTCTGCATGCACATATGTGCCTCACATGTCTGCCTGCTGACCATGGAGATCAGAGGAACATTGTATCCTCTGGAGTTAGAATTACAGATGGATTTGTGTCAATGTGTGGATGCTTGGAATCAAACCCAGGTCATCTGCAAGAGCAACAAGTGCTCTTAATCACTGAGCCGTCTCTCCAGCCCCTGTATCCATTGTTTAGAGATACAGGGTCTCACATAGATCCCCCTGCCCTGTATCTAGTTAGCTATGAAGCTATGGATAACCTTGAATTCCATTTTCTTCTGCTTGCCCTTCTTGAGAGCTGGGATTACTGGTCTGCCCTGATGTGTGCTATTTCTTTGACTACTATGAAATAACAGACCCCTGAAAAGCTGCATGTAATACAGTTAAGAAAGGTTTATATACAGCCCACATGTTACATCTATAACAGTATAGCCTTTTCATAGAAAGCAGAAAAGATCTAATAGATTTCATGAAGATATTTATATCCTAAACATTACATATTAAAGGTGAGATGTTAATATTCTAGAATGCTAATTGTGGGCAATGTAAAATTATATTCTCATTGTTCATATTTCTACAGTCAATTCTCTTAAAAGCAGAAGCATTTAAAAAAGAATAGCTCCTTTTAATTTGAAGAATATAGTAAGTTTAACTTGTTTCCCTAGTTTGAGTTTATAATGAAACATTGGACCAATATATATATATATATTTTTGCTTAAAAAGAAGTAGTAGTAATACAGTTATTTGGGTGATTGTATTTGTGAAAACTGTCAAATCCAATTACCTTGCTTTTTAGCCATTTTGTGATTGGAAGGTTAAAACAAGCATTTTAATATGGGAACCAAGGGAAATTCTACCCTGCATTTGTTTTCGAAATGGGTCCTGTCACCTTGCAAGGCTGTTTTAAGGAACCGTGGTTTTCCCTGGAAAGACAAAAACCTGATATGCTTCTTGGCTGGGGTTCCAGGGATCAGCAGGGCAGCCCTGCTCTGGGGTGCTGTGTTCCACTAGGTAGGTTCTGCGATTGTGCATGGTCCCTGCGAGTGCCCAGTGCTGCGTGCTCTCCCGGCACAGCTCTCCATGTTAACACGCTTCTTAGCAAGACCTTAAATGCTGACTTCCGCACAGCCGCTCTTGAGCTCGCTTCTGCCTCTCCTGTTTCCTTTTTGTTTGCCGCTATAAAACTGAACAAATGGGACCTAGGGACGTTGGCAGGCATCCAAACCAGAGTGAAACGCATCCTGAATTGGCCCCTTGCCCAAAAGTATAATTTTCAGCTGTGAGCTGCCCTTAATTTTGAAAATCATCCTGTAGCTTCAGGTTTTCAGAAGTATAGCAGCATTGTGTCGGTTCTCCAGGCACCCGGCTCTCGAGAAAAATGAAAACAAACACCATCTCTTGCTTTGTCTTTGCATTAGCTCAGACTTCTTTGACTAGAGGATGCTGCAACTGAGGAAGTTCACATGTAAGGCAGCCAGCTTGCTGGCCCAAGTAACCTAGTCTGGTCAGCTTCCACTTGGAGCCTACCAGGATTCCCAGCTTGATTGCTTGGATTCTTTAAAACTAGATTTCTCTCTGCTTTTATTAACAACGACTGTCTTAGTATCAGTTTTAAGTATGTTGGGAGGACTAACAAATCGTTCTGCAATTGACAATATATTATTCAGTAAGCAGAACTAGTGTATAAAAGCATCAACACTGCTTATAATGGCATTTTATCAGGCTGTCTAGGGTAAGAACTTCCTGGCTCCAACTTTCTGCTTTTATTGCTAAGTATTTGCTTTTAACCGCTCAGAGAAGAGTCTTCAGTTTCTTTTTCTTTTTCTTTTTCTTTTTCTTTTTCTTTTTCTTTTTCTTTTTCTTTTTCCTATTGGATATTTTATTTATTTACATTTCAAATGTTATCCCCTTTCCTGGTAAACCCCCTATCCTATGCCCCACCCCCCTGCTTCTATGAGGGTCCTCTCCCACCAACTCACCCACTCCTGCCTTGGCATTCCCCTGCACTGGGTATCAAGCCTTCACAGGACCAAGGGCCTCTAGTTTAGCCAATTAAGATTCTCTTCTTTCCTAAAATGATGTCCGTAAGAACCGGAGGAATTTTCTGGCTGCCATTTGCCTTTCATATTTATTAGCAGCAAGATGTGCTGGTTTTCTGTTCTATCAAGTTAACGTCACATCTGGCAAGCTGATGGAAAAATCATTTGACAAAATATCATTGGCCAACATTACATTCTTTTATTGTCCAAGTTGAAAAACAAACACACTCAAGTGAAATTACTAACCATTTGAATTTGCAATTCAGATACAAATACATACAATAGTCACTTCTGACTTCCAATTCCCAGGGTATGGGGGTTAGCTCACGCAGCTGGTAACTGTTGACAAATGGCATTCACTAGTTGCACGAATCATATCTTATAGTCTCTGAACCCGTGCCCTTATCTAACAATATGGAAAACTATTTTCTCTTTTTGCAAGGGGGCTATGGCATGCTTTGCTTTTAAGTTTATAAGAGTAGCAGAAACTTGTTTTAGAAAACAGGAAGAGTTGAATTCTTCTTCCAGCCTTTTTCCTTTCATGGCCTTTGAAGGAAAAATAAGCCATGTTCAATTAAACAGCGGCGGCGGCGGCAGCAGCAGCCGCAGCAGCAGCCACAGCCGCCCAGTCTCAGCTTCGGTGCTGGGAAATCGCCTCTTATGGTTTGTGGTCTGCAGTGTTTGAGACTGTAGAGAGTCGGTGACAAGCCTCTCTGAGTATTCCAGATATTCCTAGAGAAGAGACAGCCGTTTGGTCCATGTTGCCCCCTCCCCTGCCTCTCCTGAGTTACTGATTTCTTACGGCTCTATTTTAACTTGTTTATTGGCTCATTTGCTATGACACATTTGCAGTTTTAGTTTGTCTTGGTGTTTGTTGTGTGACTCACACTCTACCTTCGAATTCTATCTTTCCACTTCGTGCAGTGTGTGTGGCCTTGGCAGCAGTGTGTGTGGCCTTGGCAGCAGTGTGTGTCTTTTGTCCTGTGTGCTCTCTTTGCTGCATATTTTGCCTCTGAGTTTGCTATAAATACTTCCATGTATTGGTTTTGTTTTAGAAAAATAATTTTTTTTAAAGATAAGATGTTGAGGGATTGCATATTAGAGAAATTCTATACTGCTTTATTATTCAAGATAAAAATGTATCTGTTCCCCAAGTTCTTTTAAGTTTGACTACACTGTTACCGTATCCATTGGTCTTTATTCCTATGGATAGTGTCAGATTTTCAACAGGTATTTTTAAAAATAATTTTCCATCTGCCTACAAGGCTGTTTGAGCTCACTGAAAAGCTGGCTTTGGAAGAGGGTTTGTCTCTCCCATTTCAGAGCCAAAGATGTTTGTGTCAAATTGTCCTCTGAGACCCCTTGTCTGGGCTTGTGCTGACCCTCTGACAGGGAGGAGAACAGAAGAGCAGCTGAAGAGTAAAGACATCATGTCCTTGAGAACAGCTGGACAGCAATCCATGCCCAGCAGATGTTCCTATTGTTATCCCATGAGAGCAAAGTCTCTTCAGTAAAAAAAGAGAAGCTGGAAATTTTGTAACAGGAAGCTCATTCATGAAGAGCAAGCTCAGGTTTGAACTCCAGCTGATGGCCTCAGCAGGGCTTCCCCAGTCAATTTCTGCTGGAAGCTTTGAGATCCCCATCCACTGATAATTATCCATCTATCTCTTTATCCATCTACCTTTCTTTCCTTCTTTCCCTCTCTTCTATCTATCTATCTATCTATCTATCTATCTATCTATCTATCTATCTATCTATCTATCTATCTATCTATCTATCTATCTAATCTATCTATCTATTGTCTGCCTCTCTGTCTTATCTATCTATCTATCTATCTATCTATCTATCTATCTATCTATCTATCTATCTATCTATCTATCTATCTATCTATCTAACCTATCTATCGTCTGCCTCTCTGTCTTATCTATCTATCTATCTATCTATCTATCTATCTATCTATCTATCTA
>NC_034591.1:74222136-74224172 GCF_900095145.1 Mus pahari
TATCTATCTATTGTCTGTTTCTATCTATCATCTATCTATCTATCTATCTATCTATCTATCTATCTATCTATCTATCTATCTATCTATCTATCTATCTATCGTCTGTTTCTATCTATCTATCTATCTATCTATCTATCTATCTATCTATCTATCTATCTATCTATCATTGTCTGTTCATCTGTCATCTAGAACACACACTAAGTGAGTCACAAGCTGATTACAATTGTCCTTGCTCGCTACTTATTTATTTTACTCATTTTCTGTGTTTCATTTTTGGTGAATTCTTTCCATGTGTTTCATATTAATTATTCTTTTCTTTTTATATTATCTGAGTTGCTGTTGTTGTCATCCAGTGTATCTGCCCTCACAGACATTGCAGTTTTCATTCTCAAGAAGTTCTGCTTGGGTGTATCTTGCATGTCTCTACTTAATATGTTTCATATTTCTTCTACATAAGGAAAACAATGGTGGTAGTTTCTATTCCATCTATCAACATCATTTGACACCTATTTTCTTTGGTTAATTTGTCCCTTATTATAGATCATGTCTTTCCACCTCTTTGGATGGCTAGTGGCTTGTTNTTTTTTTTTTTTTTTTTTACTGGATGACAGATGATGTGACTTTTAGTTTCATGAATGTCTTAGTTACTTTTCTCACTGCTGTGAACCAATACTGCAACAGAAGCACCTTAGAAAGAGATTTCTTTGGCTTTGTGGTTTGAGGATACAGCCTCATCATGGCAGGGAAGACATGGCAGCACCAGTGTGAGGTATCTCTCACATTCTGTCTATAGTTAGGAAGCAAAGAGTAATGCTAACGTTCTTCTTGGTTCTCCCAGTCCATTAGGTCCAGGGCTCTATGCAACAGTTCCCCACTCCAGCTACCCAGTTAACTCCATCTAGAAATTCTCTGATGACATTCCCCAAAGCTTGTTTTCTTCTTAGCCCTAGATATAGTCAAGTTGGAAACATTAACCATCATGGTAGACATTAGAGCTCTGTAAACATCCTTTAGTTTTGTTCCGGGAAGTGGTTAAATGACTCAAGCTGCTGGAGCTTTACAGGCAGGGAGAGGAGCAGTGTTTATCCTACAATTATTTTCCTGGACTTCTGAGGCACTGATCTTTCTGCCTCTCTGTGCAATGCTTTACTACTTACATGGATTTTCCTACTGGCTGGTAGGGAGGCAAATTATATAAATCATTGACTATGTTCATTTTTTTTTTTTTTTTTTTGAGACAGGGTTTCTCTGTGTAGCCCTGGCTGTCCTGGAACTCACTCTGTAAACTAGGCTGACCTCGAACTCAGAAATCCGCCTGCCTCTGCCTCTCAAGTGCTGAGATTAAAGGCGTGTGCCACCACGCCTGGCATTTTTTTTTAATGTTCATATTTTGTATGGGCACTTTATGCATGAGCACTGGATCTATATCACCCCTTCTCCTACCTCCCCGTATCCAACACCTCTTGTGTCCCCCTGTATGGGACACTCGTTTAAACTGAGATCCTATCATGGACTCAGCATTCAATATACTTTTTCATTTCACAAACCTTTCTGGTGTCCAAAGTATTATATATTTCTCTTGTGGATGTATTGAGAATCAGAGAATTAGGCGTCAGTGGCGTTCTCTGTATACTTGCATACATACATACATACATACAGACAGACAGACAGACCTTCAATCTTGGTAATGCTACTAGAGAGAGTATGGTGAGGCTTTCTCATCCTTCCTCTTCTGTATAGTGTGTGTCTACTGCGTGCCAAAGCAAAGGCTAGTGAAGCTGCTCTTCTTACAGGATTTCTTAAAAACCACCCAGCCAGAAGCTATCAAGCTAGGACACAAATTCCCACAGTTTTGCTAATCCAAGGGAGTGCAACCTTCTGATTTCAAGACGTGACATCATGGTCTGTAAAGTGTTGGGCTGCATTTGTTGCTATACTGGGAGGCAAGAGACCTATGGGCCATAGGTTGGGCATGCCTGCTCCAACAGTCTTGTCTACCAAGACTCTCTCCTCCTCCTCCTCCTCCTCCTCCTCCT
>NC_034591.1:74224183-74227853 GCF_900095145.1 Mus pahari
TTGTTGTTGTTGTTGTTGTTGTTGTTGTTGTTGTTCTTCTTCTTCTTCTTCTTCTTCTTCTTCTTCTTCTTCTTCTTCTTCTTCTTCTTCATCTCCTCCTCCTCTTCCTCCTGCTCCTCCTTCTCCTCCTCCTCCTCCCCCTCTTCTTTCTCCTTCTTCCTTTTAGTACTTTGCCCTGAGAACACTAGCAACCTGTTTCTTTCTGACTTCCAGCAAAACCCTTCAATAAATGTAGACTCTGGCTCCTCACAGCTTCCCTTAGTGAATCCTGGCCTAGCCTGGCAACTCTCTGGAAAGTCAGCTGGTGTAATTGCATGGCTCAGTTCATTTGAGCTCTATTCTCCACCATCAACCCTGTCCTATTCTGTCCGTTCTCCAGTGTCTAGAACTGTGATTAATACATCTTGGCAGATTCCTTAGTTGTTGGTGTATGTGTGTATGTGTATGTGTATGTGTGTGTGTGTGTGTGTGTGTGTGTGTGTGTGTGTGTGTGTATGCATGCATGCACAGTAGATGGTAAAATCTGCTTTCTTTTCTTTCAACTGGATAGCAATGTAAATACTCTTAGAGTAGGTTATATGATCTTCTGAGACTATATTAATCTGAAATTATAAGTTTTCAATAGAGAGCACAGAAATTAAGTAACAAATGTATTTTTTTCTCCAGTTTATTTGGATAAAATAATCCACCAGGACCCTCTAATGAATATCAACAAATTAATTTTAACATCCAAACTAGACTTAGAAGTGAAAATTGATTCTGAGTCTGTACCTTCCACTTAATATGCTTTTAATATTCATTTAATATATCCAGATCACCCATTAGGAGATAAGAAGAGCAGTTTCACCAGACTTTTGCTTTGGCACTCAGTAGACACACACTATACAGAAAGGTCAAGAAAGCCTCACCGTACTCTCTCTAGTAATATTACCCAGATGCGTGCAGGACTGAAGGTCTCTATGAGTGTATACAGGGAATGCCACCGAAGCCTAATTCAATGAAGCCTAAATATCTTAGTGACTATTGCTGGGTCATAAATAAATTGGTGGAAGATGGATATATGTTAATTGACAGAAATAGAAGACAGGAAATGATGATTTTAGTGGCGATTTGGGAAAGGGTACCTTGGATGGGAAGACTACTGAATGCAGAAGTCCTTGAAACTCTGCTTCCAGCTCAGAGCAGTAAGCAGATTCCAGGTTGCTCAGCACTGTAGGTGTAGCTAATCTCACTGCTTCAGAACCCTGACTCAGGACCATATCAATACAGTCAGTACTTAGTCATGAGTGATGGAGAAGCGCACCTCACTTTCTCCACCTTAGGAAAAGCTTGAGAAAAGCCTGATGTAATAATGGTGATTTGCCATGGAGAGAGAGAGATCCTAAGGATGGCTGTCCTGGGCAGGGAAGCCAGGCAGGCCTTGATTTGGAGATTCAGCAGTGTTTCTCTTCTTTCAGTGATTGTGCTGTGGAAAGTGTTTGTCATGGCTGGCATGAGACTCCATCTTTAAGCCTTGTGGTAGCCATTAGTGAATAAGATGGGCAAATGGCTCTGGTTCTCTCAGCATACAACTTGTAAAGGATTGGTTTGAAGAGTCAATAGCATCTGCCTGGGGACTGGCTTTTGTTCAGATTGCTATCAGGAGAGTCTAAACCACCCATAGTGGCTAAGAGAGCAAGAATGAGGTTGAGAGATCTTTAAAATGAATACAATTGCAAAAAATTTGAAGACTACTTAAACTCTGACTTATACATGATTAAGTTTGGTACAGAGGCTAAACATTTTGCTGTTTAAATAATGGATTTCATTGACATTGTTCTCAAAAATAACACAGAAAATACTGTATACAATCTAAGCACATGGGGGCTAGGAAAAAAATGGGCCAACTACAGCAACTGGAGTATTGGCCTTAAAGTGAGTGTTAGTTAAATATGCATACATACATTTAAAATTCAACAAAGAAAGAACAATCATTGCATATTTTAATTAAATTAGACTTGTTCATTTTATAAATGAAATATTCAGAAAGTCATTTTTCACATATGGGAATCCAATCTTTGTCGAAAATGTCTGTATTATTTTCATGTTTTAAGGTTGAATAAAACTTATTATAAAGAATTTATTCATTGTCACAGCTATAAAACCTGTGATCAGACACCATGACCAAGTAAAGTCTTATAAAGAACAACACTTAATTGGGGCTGGCCTATAGGTTCAGAGGTTCAGTCCATTATCATCAAGGTGGGAGCATTGTAGTATCTAGGCATGTATGGTACAGGCAGAGCTGAGAGTTCTACATCTTCATCTGAAGGCTGCTAGTGGAAGACTGACTTCCAGGCGACTAGGATGAGGGTCTTAAAGCCCACATTTACAGTGACACACATACTCCAACAAGGCCACAACTACTCCAAGGCCACACTTTCTAATAGTGCCACTCCCTGGGCTGAGCATATACAAACCATCACAATCAGTATGAGAATCATAAGCATTTTCACATTCTCAATGAATTACTGAAAATAATTTAAAAAAATAGTTTATTAACGTCTTAATTTAAATGTACACATACCATATTTAGCTCCAAATTTATAAAGTACTTAAAAAAACAAACAAACAAACAAACTGTTCAAACAGTGTCACTGTTGTATCTTCAGACTGCTGCCACGGTCACATAGAAGTTGGTGCTGATGCAGCTCAGTGAGAGGGACTGGAACCTGGTGACCTGCTTTAGCAACAGCTACCATGATGACCTGACTCTGCACGCCATGAGGAGGCAAAGCACTGTGTGCAGGCATTGAGAGATATCAACTGTCAATTCGGCATCACATCTTCTGGACAGTGCTGGGTGCCACTGAGCAGGTGTAGCTGTCATTACTGAAGACTTGGCACCACAGCGACCAGCACTATGGGGTCTAACTGGTGTTCATAAGACAAAACTTGCTGCTGGGCATGGTGAGACATAGGTAAAAATCTGAAGGCATTTTTGTGATTTCCAATGGAGTCTGATCATTGGGTCTTCAGCAACATCAGATCACAGATAAGCAGGCCTCACTGAGAATCTGCTACTGTCCTGTGAGAGTCTGAAGGACAGTTCTCTCAGAGCAAGGCCCTTCTGGATGAGGAAACTAGACTCCCAGATCATGGAGGGGAATTGAACCCTGACTGCAGCTCACGGCAATAGCCTTACAGGCACTGTCAAACATCTACAACAGTGGCTCTGAGCCTTTCTAACGCTGTGACCCTCATGCAGTTTCCACATGTTATATTGATCCACAACCTTAAAATTATTTTTGTTACTGTAATTTTGCTACTGTTAGGAATCATAGTGTAAATATTTTGGAGATAGAGGTTTGCTGAAGGGGTCGTGACCCACAGGTTGAGAACCACGATGTAGAGGGTCTCCTAGGAGTGGCCATTATAGATCTGAATCTGGTAACAGTATTCTCACGGTCTATGAACTGGACTAGGATGTGAAGCCCATCAATCCCATGCAGTTCCTCGGAGATAAAGAGCCCATGCACAAACCCATTGAAATTGTGACTGTTCAGGGACAAGTCAAGAAATGAAGGTGAACAGACTCTTTGCCTGTTCGTGCCCCTGCATCCTCCCTGTCTGTTCGTGCCCCTGCATCCTCCCTGTCTGTTCATGCCTCCTGCATCCTCCCTGTCTGTTC
>NC_034591.1:74228563-74239321 GCF_900095145.1 Mus pahari
CTGCATCCTCCCTGTCTGTTCGTGCCCCTGCATCCTCCCTGTCTGTTCGTGCCTCCTGCATCCTCCCTGTCTGTTCGTGCCTCCTGCATCCTCCCCAACACCAGTCACACTGAGTACATCTTTAGATTCTTACGTTTCAGCTGCAGATAGGACCAGTGGCTCCTATGTTTATGATGGTTTTCCCCCCCTTGCACCTACTTGCATTGTCAGAATAGCATCTCTCAGGTGTGGGAATCTTAGTCCAAGCCCAGGAAAGGCTTCTTTTATTACAGAAAATCACAGTTTTCCTTGGTGATTTGTTTACTAAGAGCCTGCTTGGAAACGGGTGTAGAGAACTCATGTTGTAGTCAGATCAGTGAAGAGAAGCGGGAGCCCAGTTTTATCCCTGGAGCCTGTCCTGTGCTCTTCTGCAGTTGGATGATTGAGGACTGTGGCTGTTCCAGGATAGGATAAATACAACTTGTATGGCAATTTGAAAAATATTATTTCCTCCCTGGCCATAAAGGAGGGAGTCCCAGAAGGCTGGGATCAATTCTGAATTAAGTTTATGCTTTAGATTTACTATTATAAATTATATAATGTGTCAGTACACAAAAACCCTTCTGAGGTTTCTAATGGTGGTTGAAGTAGTACCTCACGTGGTCACCAGAAAATAAACTGTTCCCTATATCAAGTAGGGTAAATTTACCTCCTGCTATATATCTTATAATTCCTTTGCTTTGCTTTCCAGCAGCAAAATGCTCTTGGTCATGTTCAAGTGATTCTTTTGCTATCTCATGAGTTAAATTTCAGTTGCTTGAACCTACTGTCTACTGCATGCTCATTTTGACCCTAAATAATCCCTTTTTCAAGCTCAGTAGAGTAACAGTTCAATATTAAAACAAAACAACACAAAAACCAATTGCTTAAAAAAAAAAAGTTACTGGTCTGTGTTACTTTGCCCAGCAAAACTTATTGGATATACTTAGAACTAATTGAGTCAGAGATTTAAGCATCACCTACGAAAGATACCATGTAAGCCTGTGATCTTGGTATCAAGAGGTTCATCAGCTCTGTCTGTCAGATTGCACTGCAACTCTCCTAAGTACAGAATAGTTTAATTATTCCTTCAGATCTTGTTTTAGGAAGATACATGACCAGCAACTCGAAAGAAATTAAGGTAAGTTTGAATCCCAAGACACTCAAATTATATTTCCAGATCTTTTAAATGTTAGCCTTCTATCTCAGTCTAGTAAGAACATGACATAACTGGTCAGGGCCATGCTACTTTAGAGCCTTGGGGTTCCATAAAACAATCTCTTATTATTAAAGATAACTTGAGAATGTTCTCTGAGATAATAAGAGAATGATAATAATCCTCACCTAGTCAATATGCTCTTGGAACACACTGTCCAGCAGTCTCTATGTGATTTATCAATAAGCAGCAGCTGCCCACGATTTCAGATGAGCACTAGATTTGTATGGTTAGGGGTCATGGAAGGGGAGTACTGGAGAGCTGTGAAGACGCTTATTCAGAACTAAGTGAGATAGTTCTGACAGTCAGAAGCTGGTTCAGGCATTTCCTGTTAGATCAAGAACAATAAGACACTCATTCTCACTCTTACTTGAAACACTGAGAAGTTTCAAGCAAGTGACATACAATGAGAAAAGCAAACCTGGCAGTCTAGCTGGTGTAACATGAGAGGACCTCTGACTGGCTGCTGCCAATTGTCACCACATACCTATAAAATACAAGTGTCTGTTTCAACGTTATTATTAAAGCTAGCAGAATTTATTAAATTGTTGGAGTACCACAACACTCTTCCGAATCAATAGATTTGCCATCTGCTGACAATAACTACTAAAAATTGAAATGAAAAACAAATAACAGCTCCTTCACAATGGCTCAGAAACCATAAACTATTGGGAATGGATCTAATAAGAAAAAGAAAATATTCATAAAAAGAAATATTGTGGAACCACATCATATGCTCAGTTGCCATGTAAAATTTAATTCAATGTTTTATCTCTCTCTCTCTCTCTCTCTCTCTCTCTCTGTATATATCTCTATATACACATATACATATATACATATATATATATACACACATATGTATATATATCCATATGTGCATATGTATACATATATGTTAGAGTTCTCACCAAACTAATTCCTTCATTGGGTACTCAGTGCAGGATGTATTTTAACGGTTACAGGAATACATGGTTGTCCAGTTTCTTGTTAGATATTACATCTGTATGTTATTCTTCAAGGTGGTTTAGATTTTCCAGGATAATTTTATCTATATGCAATTGTGACTCAGAATTCTGGTTTTGGAAACCAATCCCTGGGTAGAGTGAGATTCTACTGTGGCACAAAATTTTTCTGAAGGAGTCCAGGTGGGGTATGGTGATGGAGTCTGATGCTTTTAACTGCTTAGGTGGTTTTTATGAAAATAAAATGGGTGATATACAGAGATGAAGCAGGAACCCCTCAAACTCTGCTCCCTCCCCTTCCCATTTTCATTACTGGAGGCATCCTAAGGCAGGATGCTCAGGCTTGCCAGACAGCTGCTTCTCTTTTATTGCTTTTCTCCTGGGCTAATTGAGTTACAGAGTCTCCATTATTAAGACAACATGCCTGCCTTTAGACCTCAGAACCACTGAAGCTCTCTGGAAACAAGACCTCAGGTAGTAAAGGTAGAAGGTGACAGCACCCTCTGATGGCTGCATGTATCCTGGCAGAGGCCACACTTGGACTCCACCGCTCATAGTGGTTTTGTATGCGAATGATTGTATGTGAACGGTGGAAACAGCCATGTGAGGTGAGGTGGAGGAGGTTACAGGGTTAGGAGAGAAGGAGGGAACTCTTTGGACAAAATGCGCAAGTGAGAGCAGGCACTTCTGAGACAACGCTCCCCGCTTCTATCACTTCTGTTCAGTGTTTGTATGGTGTGTGGGAAGAGATTGTTTCTGGATACCTCAGGTCTATCTCTCTGTCTTGAGGATAAGGGAAACCTCCAAATGACGTCAGTTCACTGACTGCCACACACATGCCCTGGAGAACACTCCCACCACAGAGAGGTGGCAACCCTGACATCCTCACAGGATAGGAAATAATAAAGGCAGACAACAGGGCTCATCCCCAGATGGGGACAGTCACAACGCCGTCACATGCACAGTGCACACTGTCTTTTTCTGTTTGGTTGTCTTTGGCTGGACAAGCTGGCTCTCAATGTGACAGTCGTCAGGAGAAACTTTAAAAGGAACTAACAGAGATCACTTGGCTTGTCAGCTATCAATAGATGCTGAAGTTGCTATACATGATGATACAACATGCTATAATGATACTTCTAAGGCCCAGAAGTGGAAGTGGAGAAGAAGCCATGAAAAGCTGTGATGACAGCCTTGTTGGCACCACTCAGCAGTGAGTAACTTACCAGGTGGCCCGTGCTTCACCATCACTAGTTCAAAACCTGCTCCGCACAGCCACTGTCTTCACAGAGCTTGCAGTTGGTAGGGTAAGCTTTAGGCTGAACATTTCCAAAGCCTAGAAAATACTTGTGGGGGAAAGAACACAGCTTGCTAGGACACAAACAGTGGTTCATGCCAGTGCAGCATCTGAGAGGCACCTCCCTCAGATGCTGCCTTCCAAGGCACAACTGTGTCAGCCAGGTAAAGAAGGTCATGCAGGGCCCTGGAGAAGGCATCACTCTACCTGGGGATCATTAGGCATGGACTGAAACTCAACAATTAATTTATTTCTGGGAAATTTTCCAGAGCCTTCAGAGGCTGAGAGAGCTGCTTTCATTTTAACAGATGACAACAAACACATGCCCTTAAGTTTCCTTGTCTTTTGGCTATTGTTCTTTTATGGATTTCTTGGCAATATCCATCTATTTACTTCTTTGATATAGAATAAGGCTTTAAAAATATTGGTAAATATAAAAGTACTAAAAGCTATCTTGCCACTGGAAATATTCCTTTTGTTTATTTGGTTTTTTTGTTTTGCCTGCCCTTATTCTTCCTCAGCTTTTTCCTCCAGCTTACATACCAATGAAAATGTGTGTGTGTGTGTGTGTGTGTGTGTTGTTGTTGTTGTTGTGGTGGTGGTGGTTAATGTTTTGTTACAGTCTAAAATCATTTTTCAAAAGATTGGTCAAGTTAAAATTATTAAAATTAATGCAAAAACCCTAAGTAAACTATATATCAAAATTTGAGATAAACTTAGGAATATAATTCTGTTTGGCTCACTCTGCCTTAGTTGCCTGCCTGGTTTCTTTCATCAGCTTTAAAATTCAACAGTGAACTATGAGAGCAGGGCTAGCTGGCTAAATTAGTTTTATAGCAAACCTATAGTAATTTAACAGTGCATCAGAATAATCAGAATTTAGTAATGCTTTTTCAAAATACTATGCAATATTCTTGAAAAGTTAAAAATGATGAACATAGAAGGACTGCTCAGGGGATAAGAACACTCACTGTGCAAGCATGAGGGCCTGGGTTAAATCTGCAAAACCTGCTTACAACCATCTGGGCAAAGCTGTGTGCCCTATAATCCCGGAACTGGGGCCAGAGGCTGGAACCCAAGCAACTGGGACCCAATTTTATAATGTACAAATTATACAATCAGCATAGCTGAAACCTTAAGCTTTAGAGAGGGGGGGATGGTGAGGGAGGGAATGTGTGTGTGTGTGTGTGTGTGTGTGTGTGAGAGAGAGAGAGAGAGAGAGAGAGAGAGAGAGGGGAGAGGAGATACTTGTATATAAGATATAAGGCATAGGGCAATACTCTTCTGGGCTCAACATACATACACACTGGCATACATCGCACACAGACAGACAGACAGACAGACAGACAGACACACACACACACACACACACACACACACACACACANACACACACACACACCATGCACATTCATCATCCATATCCACCATCCACAGTGATAATAATAATTTTATAATGTATACATTTACTTTTATTTGCTATCTACTTATACTCTTTCCAGTGATTTTAAGAGTCTGGACTTGTAGTTTTAGTGTTGTTGTGTTTGAACTTAACCCCTGGGCTTCATGTGTAGGAGCTAGATCACAGCCTGTATGACCAACAGTGGTCTCTTCTGAAGGAAAGTCCTAGAATTCAGTAGTTTCTCTCAGTCCATGAAGCTGACTGTCTCAGCTTGTCTTCAGTGTATGCTGGGATCCTGAAGAAGTTTCATGCATGAGTGCCAGTGGAGAAAAGCCCTGTCAGCAAAAGTGAGGGCAAGCAGGCAGAAAGAACAAGCTTCCTTCTTCCAGGTCCTTTATATAGGCTGCCACGTGAAGGTGTGGCCTGGATTAATGGTAGATCTTCCCACCTCAAAAATATCTGAATGAAAAGTGTGTCTTCCCACTTGAAATGATTCAGTAGAGAAAGGTTCTCTCTCAGCTGTATGTAGCTGCTTCAGTTTTCGTTAATTTCAGATGTAGCCTAGTTGACAGCTGAGAAAAACCATCACCGTTGACATCATTAAGCTTCACAATGCTTACAATAATTGTTTACCTTAATCATGTTTTGCTAGTTTCATTGTCCAGGTCTCTTCTTTTTACTCATTAGTTCTATATTCATCACCTTTCATTGTTTATAACTGTTGTCACTTGAATACATGAATAAACAATTTTCCCTAGTGGTTTTAATTTGTTTTTCAGAAAATAGATATAAACGATGCATTTTCAGTCTGGTCTTTGAATGTCCTAAAGTGCCCTACTTTTCATATCTTACATAACCAGCTGTCAGTCACAGAATTGGAAGATGAAATTACTGTTTCACTTTGTGAACACACCACCCCATTTATTTTGACTTAGACCAACACCCCTCTGGTCTCCTTGTCATTTATGCAGAAATTTGAGAATGCCTGCATGGTACAACTAAAATGTGGCCTCTATATTCCTGTCCAGTGCATCTTAGATTGACTCCAGTTTATTCTTACCTATCTTCCTAATTTTTGATAATAGTATCTACTTAAATGGGGAATCCAAGACCTTCAATCACCTGAGTATAGTAGGCATTACAGATGCTGCCCCACCCCACCCCTGCATTTGTCTCCCATGCCTGAGCTTTCTGGGCTGATGGCTCCCAACCATTCAGAGTTTATCACCTGACTCAGGCTGGACCCATCTCTCTCCCTTTCCCCCATTTCCTTTTTAACTAGAACTAAGGGAAATGAGGCAGTCCTGGATAGAGGAAGAGAAGCAGACAGCTTTTTACTGGCTATGTTTACTACCATGGTGACTGTGTCCATCTACATTAGAAAATGTGAAGAAGGGAAAAAGACAGTAGCTGGTATGTTTTGTCAGTTTGGTTGGATTAAGAGAGGCCACATGGCCGAGAGTATATGGGAAGCACAAACTGTACTTAATGTGCTTAGGGGAAAGAAAAGAGAACACAAAATTGGGTAGGTGAGAAGGGAGAAGTAGATCTGGGTAGATGGAGGACAATAGCCAATATGACCAAAATCCACTGGATGAGATTCTCAAAGAATGAATAAAAAGAAGGGGTGGGGGAACTCATGTTTTCAAAAGCAGAAAGAAAGGAAGAAAGGGAGAAAAAAGAAAATGCCTAGGGGATTAACCCTGCACACTTGTAGCCTTGAGAACACTCACCAAGACCCCTAAATTGTGTCCAGAGTATTGGTTCTAAGTAATAGAGATTTAAGCATTGACGGACTTCATGTGAGTGCACATTTGGTGCGGTTGGTAGAACTATGGAAGAGCTATAGTCCTGTCTGGGAGAAGTGGCCCACTGGGGCATTGCTTGAGTTTAGATTCTGTCCTGCTCTCTTGCTATGACTGTTTCCCTTTGATTCTTATTCATGGTAACGGGAAAGAAGTCCTCACCTCATGCTCTGTTGCCATGAGGCTCTGCCTGTGTATATGAAACTGAACCACCACCACCAACAAAAAAAAAAAATCCTTTTATCTACTAAGCTGTTTTTACATTGGGCATTTTTGTCTTTGCTACACACAAGTAACTAATACAGATGACATTTGAAAATTGGTTCCTGATGTTTCTTTTTTAAGTCAAGGGGAGAGTCAAAATTTCATTTTATTTATTTATTTTTAAATTAATTTTTTACACTCCATATTTTATCTCCCCCCCATCTGCCCTATGACTGTTCCACACCCTACACCTCCTCCCCCTTCTCCTCTCTCCAGGAAGATGTCCTCACCCCCCACCCCACCTGACCTCTAAACTCCCAGGGGCCTCCAATCTCTTGAGGGTTAGGTGCATCATCTCTGAATTAACACAGATGTTGCAGTCCTCTGCTATATGTGTGTTGGTGGCCTCATATCAGCTGGTGTATGCTGTCTGTTTGGTTGTCCAATGTTTGAGAGATCTTGGGGGTCCAGTTTAACTGAGACTGCTGATCCAATTACAGGGTTGACCTTCTCCTCAACTTCTTCCATCTTTTCCCTAGTTCAGCCACAGGGTTCAGGAGCTTCTGTCCATTGGTTGGGTGCAAATATCTGCATCTGATTCTTTCAGCTGCTTATTGGGTGTTTCGGAGGGCAGTCAAGCTAGGTCCCTTTTTGTGAGCTCTCCATAGCCTCAGTAAGTGTCAGGCCTTGGGACCTCCCCTTGAGCTGGATCCCACTTTGGGCCTGTTGGGGGACCTTCTTTTCCTCAGGCTCCTCTCCATTTACATCCCTGTAATTCTTTCAAACAGGAACAATTATGGGTCAGAGTTGTGACTGTGGGATGGCAACCCTGTCCCTCACTTGATGTCCTGTCTTCCTGCTGGAGGTGGCCTCTATAAGTTCCCTCTCTCTACTGTTGGGCATTTCATCCAAGGTCCCTCCCTTTGAGTCCTGAGAGTCTCTCACCTCCCAGGTCTCTGGTGCATTCTGGGGGATCCCCCCAACCTCCTATTTCCCAAGGTTGCCTATTTCCATTCTTTCTGCTGGCCCTTAAGACTTCAGTCTTTTTCCTCACCCAATACCAGATCAGGTTCCCCTTTTCCTCAGACTCCCCTCCCCTGTCCACTTCCCTTCCCAGGTCCCTCCCTCCCTGCTTGTGGTTGCTTTCTTCTCTCTCCCAAGTGTGACTGAGGTGTCCTTACTTGGGCACTTCAGCTTGTTGACCTTTTTGAGTTCTGTGGACTCTATCTTGGGTATTCTGTACTTTTTTGGGCTAATATCCACTGATTAGTGAGTACATACCATGCACATGAGTATACTGATACTAGCATGGGCATACCAAGAGAAAGATGACAGGGAACACAGTCTGGAGGATATGCTTATGGTTCCCACAAGAGGTGGCTCATGTCCCCGTTTGAGGCTGTATTTATAGGCATAGGTTAAAAACCTAAGTAGGAGTTGAAACTGCTGGGCTCAGAGCTGGAGTGAAGAGAGTAGGTGTGCCTCACAAGGAGCTTGGGCCACATGAGAGTGTAATTAGAACCACAAGATAAGAGCAACGTTGATGAGGAAGTCAGTTCATGTAAGCAAGCACATGTATAAATACCGTCTATGGATTCTCATCAGTTTGGTAAATGTATATCTACTGCAAAGGGTTACAAGGTGGCTTCTGAGGATAGTGACAACACTCTGTCATTGAAACCTGAGGCCTTTCTATTGTATAAAACAAAATAATTAAGTAGTAGGCATATGCTATTGGCAGGAAGGAATAACAAGGGTAAAAGACCTAGAGGGTGACTAGGATGGGTTCTACTCTGGATGCTCTGAATGTGAAGTGTCTTTCTAAGTCTTCTGGTCCTCAAAGTCTGGTTTCCAGAAAACCATCAGCATCACTCACGCTTCAGCAAGCATATCTTTGGGTTCCATCTCAGGTGTTGAGTCATGAATCCAGACGGCAGGAGTCAGCAAGCTCCCAGACAATTCTAACATAGGTTAGTGTTTGTGGGCCACTGCCATGAGAGAGCAAGATAGATATGTTAGAATGAACATGAGATGAGAACTGAGCTAGAGGCTCAGGTTTATGACCTGCATCATTTAGTTGAAATAGTCCTTGAAGCCAGGAGCATAAATCATCTCCATCATGAACATTATATTTAGTGAAAAACCAAAAGGCCAAGTCATGGGATCAGCTGAGGTGCCCACTGGTAGATGAATGAACAAAGAAAATAATAATAATAATAGACAATGGAGTGTTATTTTCAGAAAGAGTGAAATTCTGTCACTTGTATCAAGGAGAGAACTGCAAAGCAAAGTGAGGTAGTCACGAAAAGGCAAACACTGCATGTTCTTACATGGAAGCACATATGCTGACCTTGGTGGCCACTGGGGGATGTAAAACAGAAGAGGAACGGCTGAGACAGAGTAAGAAGTTCCAGGGTAAGGCACAGGGGAGGAGGGAGACTGATGCTGCATGTGCACTTGTACACACACACACACACACACACACACACACACAATCACACACACACAGAGACACATACACAAAGAGAGACACACAGAGACACACACACACACACACAGAGACACATACACCAAGAGAGACACATAGAGAGACACACAGAGAGACACACAGACACACAGAGAGACACACAGACACACACACAGACACACACAGACACACACAATCACACACACACAGAGACACATACACAAAGAGAGACACATAGAGAGACACACAGAGACACACACACACAGAGACACATACACCAAGACACACACACACACACACACACACACACACACACACACACACACACAGTGGGGCGACTAGGATTTCAGCTATACTCCAAATGAGAAAGAAGAGAGAAATCGAAGCTTCCTAAGACAAAGAGATGATAAATGTTGTTCAACAGAGAGGAAGTGCCCATTCTCAGTGGTTTCCATGAACATGGTATTGTATATGCTGGATTACTTGTCATGCACTGAGTTGTGTCATGTATAATGAATGTCCATCCAGTCATCACCCTGTATTGCATAAAGATCTACAGATAGTGTCAATTTAAACGTTTCTGGAGGAATTTTGATAAGTAAGAATATCTTATTGTAAATCTGAAGCAAGTATTAACAAAATGTCTGGAATTTCACACTTAAGTGATGGTCACTTTTGTTTTCAGCTAGATTACACTAATTATGTACAATTAAAATATTTTATAAGAAAAATTGTTTGTAATAAATTCTTAGGGCTGACAAGATGGCTCAGTGGGTAAAGGAGCTTGCTGGGAAGCCCAGTGACCCAAATTCTATTGCCAGAACCTGCATGGTGGATAGAACTGATTGCCGCAGGCTACTTTCTAAGCTCCACACCTTCACCAGCACATGTTCACCTTCCCCATAAGAAAGAAAGAAAGAAAGAAAGAAAGAAAGAAAGAAACCATTTAATGAAATGACATTGAAATAACGTTTTTTTAAAAAAGGGCAATCGTCACGTTTTTGGAATTGTGCCACAGTATCAGGCACAGGTAGCAATGAAGGACAGCCCCCCGAGAGGACAGTGTGCGTCTCAGGTAAGCAGCTGAACTAGGGAATCAGCAATATTGCCACATGAGCAAGATGTGAGGAATGGCAACAGCAATGGACAAGCCAGAGCGGATGGGGAGGTCCACATGAAGCCCTCATCTAGATTTATACCACGAGGCATTAATGACTATGAAGAGAGGAGAACCGGTCTACTTCAGGGATGAGCCCCATGGTACCTGATCCAATCCCAACTGGTCAGACCTCAAGGTATACGCAAGCAACACTAAATGGACTGAAAACGATGTCTCTATGTATCTACACTCTCTCTCTCTCTCTCTCTCTCTCTCTCTCTCTCTCTCTCT
>NC_034591.1:74240091-74288300 GCF_900095145.1 Mus pahari
CCTCCTCTTCTTCTTCTTCTTCTTCTTCTTCTTCTTCTTCTTCTTCTTCTTCTTCTTCTTCTTCTTCTTCTTCTTCTATTAGATGTTTTCTTTATTTACATTTCAAATGTTATCCCCTTTCCTGGTTTCCCCTCCAAAAATCCTCTATCCCCTTCCTCTTCCCCCACTGCTCACCAAGCCACCCATTCCTGCTTCCTGGCCCTGGCATTCTCCTATACTGGGGCATAGAGCCTTCACAGGACCAAGGGCCTCTCCTCCCATTGATAACCGACTAGGCCATCCTCTGCTACATATGCAGCTGGAGCCATGAGTCCCACAATGTGTTTTCTTTGGTTGGTGGCTTAGTCCCAGGGAGTTCTGGGAGTACTGGTTAGTTCATAGTGTTGTTTCTCCTATGGGGCTGCAAACCCCTTCAGCTTCTTGGGTACTTTCTCTAACTCCTTCATTGGGGACCCTGTGCTTAGTCCAGTGGGTGTCTGTGAGCATCCATTTCTGTATTTGTCAGGCACTGACAGAGCCTCTCAGGAGACAGCTATATCTGGCTCCTGTCAGCAAGCTCTTGGCTTCAACAATAGTGTCTGGGTTTGGTCATTGTATACAGGATGGATCCCCAGGTGGGGCAGTCTCTGGATGGTCATTCCTTCAGTTTCTGCTCCACACTTGGAACAGAGTGTTGAGCACTCCGTAAGGTGGTTGGTAATGCAGCAGCTCTCTCTTCTCTGTCCTTCAGGTCTCAGTATAAGTGCAGCTTCAGCCTTAGGGGTCCTCTGTTTTCCCTCTGTGTCCTTTAAGCTCATGCCATTTTAAATTCCTATAAGTGACTGTGCAGTTTGCACCACAAGGTGAACTTAGTGTGAATAGAACCATATTTTACCAGCAAGTGTGTCACATGCATGCTTTGTGCCCATAGAAGGCAGAAGAGGGTGTCAGGTCCTGTAAAACTGAAGCTGAGGATGTTTGTGAGCCATGAATGTTTGTTGGGAATCAAAGCCATGTCCTCTGGAAGATCAGCTAATGCTCCGAACCACTGAGCCATTTTTCTACACCCCCTTTTAATAAAGACCTTCTGATTTATGGGCATGAATGCTTTGCCTGCTTCTGTGTCTGTGCGCCAGTGTGTGCATTGCCCACAGAGACCAAAAGAGGGTATCAGGTCCCCTGGAACTGGAGCTTTGGAAATGTGAGAGCCACCAGTAGGTGCTGGGAGATGAACTTTGGGTCTTCTGGAAGAGCAGCCAGTACTGCTAATCTCTGAGCTGTCACTCCAGCCCTATTTTATTTTTACTATTATGCTTATGTGTCGTGCTTTCATGAATGCGTGCCACAGTTTGTCAGGTACACTGATGGCACTGGTCAGGAGACACCTTGTCAGAGTGTTCTTCCACCAGGAGATTTGAGCATTGAACTCATCGTCTGGCAGGCATGGTAAGCACCTGAACTGGCTGGCTGGGCGGTACTGCTGGTTCTTCATGGATCCTTTAAAGGGAGGTGGAAGATGGATTCCCCTACATCTGTGTTAACACTCCCCACCCACCCACCTTCCACAGGCCCTACCAGATGTGAATGTTTAATTGCAGCTCCTCCGATTGCATAAATGAATTTCTGGGAGTCAGTTTAACTGAATTTTAGAAGCTGTGTTGTCCATTTGGACTTTCTGAATGAGTGACCCAGATGGTCTGAGGAATGAAGCAACTTGAAAACTGCCTGGGATCATCTCAGCAAGTAGTGTATGCGTGATAGACTCTCCTCCAACTAGCAGCAGCAGCAGTGAGCTTTTAATCATGTTGCTTCCACTCCGTCATCTAAACCATTACTGCTCCAATTGTAGGTGTTTTAGAGAGGCCTATTGATTTAATGGCTAGTTAATATATATGTTTTCTTGTGTACTTTTTACTTACAATCTCTCATAAATAAATAAATAAATAATCTAATTATTTAATTACTGATCATCTCTCATCACCAGATAAAGATTCTTTTCCTACAAAACACTCCTGAAATAAGGGAGGGATAAACAAATTCTCCAGCAAAGGCAATAATTGACATTGTGATGTTTCAAAATGTCTCCAAAATGTTGTTTGCTTCTTTTATATTATTTGTAGTAATCATCTATTGTTGTTCTTTGCTTCTTTTATATTATTTGTAGTAATCAATCATCTATTGTTGTAGTATGAATCCCTCCTCTTCCCTAACAGAGCATACAACGATAAATGTTTGTTCCACTACAGCCTCCCGTAGGGTCAGGGTGCAGATCATCTGGACTGGTGCAGACCAGCTCATCTGGATCCTTTTGCTCAGGATGCTTCACAAGAGTGTGGTGACTTCAATACCGGGCTAATGTATATAAATTAAATGTAATGAACACACATACAAAAAGATAAAGATCTATGCAGAAATGGACAAGTTGATCAGTCAGTGAGAATGATGAACTAAGATAGAACCCAGAGAAAGTGGAATCCAACCCTGGATGTAGACATTTGACATATGGAAGAGGACTATTTGGAAGTTTTTACAAGCAGATTACTCAGTGTAATAGGATTATTTTCCGTATCGAGACAAATGAAGATACATTCTACTTTGAACTATGTACAAAGACCATCACTGAACAATAAAACCTTAGAAGAAAATATCTAAGTTAAAATATTTTTTTTAATCTCTGGTTAGGAAAAAGTTTTTTAATATGCAAAAATATTGGATTTAAAATAAAGTGAATTAAATCATGAAAGTCAATTTTAAACAAAAGTTTAAAAAAATCACAGAGAGCTATTATATCTAATCATATCAATTACTAGAATATTACACTGTAGTGAAAGAAAGCATGTTTTTAAAGCTTTAATGGTACATGTAAGAAATATAATATACAGTGAGTGGCAAGGAAACAAGGTTTTTTTTGTTTTTTTTGTTTTTTGTTTTTTTGTTTTTTTTGTATTTTCAAAGTTCTGACAGGCCTGTTCCTCTTTGAGATTCCAGGGTGATAAATCACCATTCCCAGGAATTCTTAGAAGTTTCAAAGCTATGATTATTTTAAAAAATACTTCTAGCAATCTTCACACTCCATTATTTAGATAGCTGAAGTCCATGTTTAAAGAACAAGATAAGCAAGGTTGAGGAGTGCTTGCAAAAACTACAGCCTATGGAAATCAATAGTCAAACAGTGAAAAACAAATTTAAAGTTCAGTTCTCCTAGTAAGTTAAGAGGTTGTCATGCAATCACATGTAACCAGTGCCCATTGAGGATTTAGTTTGCATTAAATCTGTGTAGCTGTCAGAGGACTATATGAACTATCGTGTGAGCTCCTTGGTGTAGGAAGTGAGTGTGTGCCAAGCAAATGTGTATTGTTTGCTATGGGTATGGCCATGTCAAGGAGCCCAATGTCGCAGACCCGTGGGAGTGGCGAATCATTCCTCCCTGGGGTGAGGCTCAGAGGGATGGCAATGTCTTCCTCACGTGCAGATGCTGATAGTGTGCAGAAAATGTCCACAGTAACCTTCTTCCTCCAGATGTTTGCAGAGAAGACTGCCCCCTCCAGAGTCCCCTACTGCGATTCGCTAAACCTGCCTCCCATCTAGCTGTACGCGATAACTCTGCTTCCCCATTCAACTGTGTATAATACACAGAGCTTCCAGGATGCTGTAGCTTCTCCTTCTGAGAGTCCAGTTCATCCAACCTCAGCTTTTATGTCTGTGTCTCTGTTTGTCTTTTCTTCATTCCCTCCCTGCCCCAGCAAGTCAGGCCGGAGCTGTGCATAAAGCCCCAGGATTCAGTTTATCTAGGGGAACCACTCACTGGACTCTCCACTGCCCGGAGCACACAGACACACTGGGCAGTACCTGATGGAGGCTGACCCACAGGCTTCTCTCTGGGATGCTTCTGTCCACTTCCCTTCAGTTGGTCCAAGTCTTCTGCTCTGTTTCCTGGATCTTCCCTCACTGACTGAACATCTACCCCATGTCAGGAATTTGCTTCAAGCTGGTATCGGGCCTAGTATTGTTGGTAAGCTTTTTTCTTTAAGAACTAATTATGGGCACGAATTATAATATTTCTTCCTTTTCTAATTTTTACACTGACTTTTCTTAGAACTTAGGAAAGAAAAAACAAACAAACAAACAAACAAACAAAAACACAAAGAAAAAAAAAAGTAAAATTTTCCAAGAAACACAGAGATGGAAATCCTGTGAGGAGACAGCACCGAAAGCTATAGGCAGTAGGAAGGCACGTGTATAAATCTCTGAAGTGTGAAAGGGAATCAATGGAGATGTCATGTGACTATGGCCACTTAGTGGACGACCGACAGCAGAACCGGAAAGTCACAAGTGACTGCATTCTGACTCTTCACCTGGTGACAGGACTCCAGGATTTCTGGTGCTCCTGAGCACAATCCTATACTGTATTGGAAAGATGCTATGGGAGACAGAAGCAAACAGAACAGAACGTTGAGACTGTTTACCTCGCTGTGGATTTGACACAGGAGAGGAAGGGAAGCAGTTCATCTCTATTAAAGCTGTTACCTTGCCCCTCTGTCACACACTTTGTCCATATTTGGTTAGAGGGTCTTTCCTGTCCTCAGTCTCAGTCTGTCCTCATTCCTTGGTCGTGCATGTAAGGTGGAGGTGGCTGTCTCTGGGGTAATAATGCCCACAGCTGCCTGGAAGCCGGTTAGATTCGGTTTCTGTAACCGAATCTCAGACCTATCAATCAACACTGAGGAAGGGCTCAGCAGGCTCTGTTTTTAACCAGCCCTCTGAGGGGTCTGTTGAGAGCAGTTTGAGAACTATGGTTTTCCAGGTGGAAGTTAAAGACCTCAAGTAGACAAATGTGGAGAGTCCCTGTAACTGTAAAAAAGATCCAACCTAAAGCAAACACTAAGGGCCTGCCCTACAGAATGGGCAGTGTTTCAGGAAGGGAACTGTCACTGTGTGCCTGTGGTAATCCCAACCTTCCTTAAGAGTTACAAGCCTACTCCCAAACATCAGGAATGAAGTCATTCAGCGTGCACTCTTCGCTGCGGTCAAATGAACCAAAGTGTGTGTCACTGATCGAAATCAGACGGGAACCTGAGGATGACTCATCAGAACCCACATAGAGGACGACTGGGCAAGAATCTGAAATCCTGACTCCCCTACGTCAAGATGGAGGTTACAGCCAGGAGACTGTGGAACTCAACCTCCATGTGTACACTGTAGACATGTGCATGTCTGCCAGGGCAGACACACATATATACACTAAAATCTTTAAAAAGAAAAAAAATCAAAATGATTTTTTTCTTTCCCACCTTTGCCTTTATCTAAGAGATACAGTTTAAGTATTTCTCAGCCTTCTCTCATGTAGAGCAAAGCACTTCATCATAGCAAAGTATTCAGAAAATTGTAGGCAAATTCCTCATTGTCTTAAATCTGATAGAGTGCATGGTACAGTGTATGCCACACCCCTTAGTCTATATTGTTTGGGAATGGCTTTTTATTGTGGCAAGATACACAGGTCTGAGATACTATGTAACTGATGCCAGGTCTGGGATTAACAGTATCTTGAGCAACATGTTCACATTAAATAGCCATCTATCTCCACTTCCTGTTTCTAGAACTCTCTAATCATCTTAGGCAGAGACTCTAAACACACAAGCAATAATAATGGCCCATTATTCTCCTATAAGCCTGGGGACCTCTATTTTTCTTGTCCCCACAAATCCTCATATTCTTATGTAGTGGGATCATATGGTGTCTGTCCTTTGTGTCCAGTGCATCTCACTTTGCATGTTTTCAAAAATGCATGCATGCTGCAGCAGGGCTGAATAATATTCCATTCTTGCACCCACCGCATTAGTTATCTGTTGAGAGATATCTGCCTCATTTCAACTCCAGCCGCTCAGAGTAGACTTGTTGTGAACCTCTGTCTAGGCATCTTCCTGGATCTCTTCTCAAGTCTTTGGGGTTGGCTATGGCTCTGAGTGGAATTGGTGCATTGGATGGCGGTTTCGCTTAACTATTTGAGGAACTGACAAGTAGCATGCCTTGGACCATTCTTCATTTCTACCAGCATCGTATGAGACATCCAGTTGGGGTCACCCTTTCTGTACTAATCTCTTGTGATTGTTGTCCAAGATAACAAAGTATGTAAAGATTAGCCTTCACCTGCAGGTAAAGAGCAGTGGTTAAGTAGAAAACAAAAGTAGGAGGCAAGGGAAGATTTGTAGTTTCTTTCTGTTTGGCGAACTTTCCAGGAATCTGCAAGTGCTGCTGGCACAAGCTCCTTTGTCAGTAGGTAACGTGAAAATTGAATTTGCTGTTGGTGATAAAGTTCATGCCTGTTTTCTTTGGGGGGACATTGATTTGAGATTATAGTCTACTGTAACCTGGTAATTTCAGTAATGCAAATGCAACAAAATGTTACTTTAAAACAGAGCATAAATTCAATCAGGGGGCCCAGGCAATTACGGGAACACACTCTATTCGAATGTCCTTCTGGGGCTCTGTGGCAGCTGCAGCCAGTATTGAACAGGGGGGAGCAGCAGCTGCTTACACATGCACTAGCAAGGCGAGGCTTTGGAACTCCATCATAGAATGTCTCCTGGGCAAAAGAAAGGCCAAAACTGCTGGAGAGGGGGGAAAGCTAAGGGATCCTGGTAAACTTAATCTTCAAGAACAACTCAAGGTGCTAAGACAGAATCTGGCTGCTGCTGCGCTCTGTCTTGTGACCAGAAAGGTGATTTAGGTGGAGAAGCGTGGAAACACGCCTGTACGTCCCAGTGTATTAGTAGCTCATCCCCTGCCAAGACAGGTGATATTTATTAACTCAGCTTTCCTTTAGAATATGCTTGGATCTTTGGTCAGTGTTAGGGTTTAAGCCACCTGTGGATTAGAAGACTGTCAGTTTTTAGAAGGGCGTACCTAATCAGTTCAAAATCCATAGTTTCTTGAAAGTTACTTGTAGCTTATAGCTTTGGGCAACAAAAAGCCTTTCACTGAAAACTGCATAGTTCCCAATTAGGAATATGAGAATGAAAGGCGTTGGGTCTGGCCTCAGGACTGGCCTGCCACTGCCTGGGACTCGGGTGACCTCATACTCTGCCAAGAGCACACACCAGGCAGAACAGGAGCTACCTCACTAATTCAACAAATTGTATCTATGGTCTCATCTGGCCATCCCCAGCGGCCCAGGAGTGTGACTTTTGGTCATTACACTCAGCTGTATATGTGGTTGTCATGTTAAAAAGACAAACAAAACAGACACAAAATCAGTTTGTTGTCTGGTAAGACAGGGGGGCTTCAGAGCAAGGAGGAAGACCCCAATGCCCATGGGGTAAAAACCAGAAAGGTCAATTTAGTTTATTAAAGAGCTGATCCTTTTAGGTTCAGGATATAATATACTTCCTTAAATGCCATCTAATAGGAAATCAGAAACAGCCCAAAAGCACACTATTCCCTCTGGAGAAATTGACACAAAATTAGCAGTAACAGACCAGACTCCAGCCCTTTTCAGTACAGAGGCCTGCCAAGCAAATACCATTTAGCTTCTCAGAGTCAAACTTGGAGCCTGGACTATGGAGGTGTTCTGGTAGGCATATGTTTATGTCTATATACATACATATGTATGTACATATGTATGTGCGTGCACGTGTGTGTGTGTGTGTGTGTGTGTGTGTGTGTCTGTTTAGATGTAAAGGCAAGTAAGTTGTATTTCAAAGTAATATGATAGATTCATGTTATTTTAGAAAAAGCACAAACAAATACATTTCCCCTTAGACAGCACATCAATGAATATATATGAGCCAGATCCTGACTTTGTGACTTAGCACCATGGGGATAGATCAACTAAGAATGTCCACGAAAGAAGAATGAATGGGCTGATGCAAAGGCGAAGGTCCCAGGGCTAAGTTTTGATAAGGGGAGGGCCCTAAGAGAAGGCCCAAATCAGGGTTAGTCAGAGAGAGCAGACCCTCAAAGCAGCAGGGCTCTCATGCATCAGTGGTGTTTGTCAATGAGGGTAGACACACATATATCCTACATGCAGTCTTCATATGAAATGAACCCCATCCCTGTGTGGCTGGGAATATTGTCCTATCACATGTGAAGCAATCTGAGAACACACTGGCCAGTGAAACCATGGGGCCACATTATAGGCTTGCAACAATGCTAAGAGGTTCAGCATGGTCAGTGAGATCTTCACCCAGAAGGGAGCTGAGCATCCTCCATACCATTAGCAAGATGATGAAGGGTTGGAGAGACATTGAGGCTAAAGGGACAGTATGCTCCGAAGTCCTGGGTCTGAAATGATGCTGATGGTGTCTGCATGGATCATGGAGGACTAACCTCGGGCAAGCTCAGCACTGTGAAAGCCATAGGACTTAGCCCATAAAGCCTTTGGTGCCTAAAGAACCTAAGGAAAATGGAATGTGCTCAGGTGTGAACTGAGTTAAGGAAGCCCTGGAGATGGTGTGAGTGCAGATGGGAAGTGGGAGAATCGCAGACACAGGAAACAGGATCTGAGGAACCACACAGTCCAATGAGATGGCCTAGCATCACACCACTGTGGGACCCAGAAATGGTACTGGTTTGAGAGAGGTTTACAGGTTATGAGTTTTGGTTAAATATGAAGTAAGAAAGAGACAAGAACCAAGGATGACTTGAGAACTGCAAGTCTTGGTAAGAGGGAGGCCAGAGAAGGGGCCCTTTCCATGTGAGCACTGGGTGGAAGAGCTGGGAGTACCTTATTGCACACCCACATGGGAAGGTCCATTGGATTTTCAGGGAGATGCTAGGTAAGCTGAAGTGATGTTAAGGACTGGAAGTCTAGGTTTAAACACATTCCAACTCTCAGTAGTTACATGGACATGGTTTAGGTCCCCAGTAATTCTTTTTGTTGTTGTTCCATGTGGAAACTGAGTTCGTGTTTTCAAGAGAGCTGAGTGGTGTTTTCTTTTTATCTGAAGGCAGAATGACAAAGCAGTGCCCTTGGTACAAGAACAAGAGAGAGGAAAAACCAGCTCCCTTGCAACCTATGCCTCACTGTAGGTTCGGGTCAGGTTCCTCGTGAGTACTGAGCCTTAATGCTGGGTGTGCAGATGTGAAAGAGAAAGGAGCCAGGCTGCTCATCACTTTTTAAGGACACTGTTAGAAAATTCACAAAATGAGGCTGCAGGCTCCTCCTCCATGGAATCTGGCCTCTCAGATTAAGCCTCACTTCTCTTAGTGAGTGAACGTCTGAACGTCTTTAACCTAAACAGGTTGTTTGTCTCCTCCGTGAGGTGTTCTTCCCAGAGAAATCTGTTGTTTAGTGTATACAGGTTGATTTGGTGGAATGATGTTTGTGTGCAGTGTTATGTAAATAGATGGATAGCCCATCTTTCTGATAGTAGCACAGGCTATAATTAGGATTATGTGCCCATGAAAAGAGGGGTGTGTGTATGTGTGTGTGCGCGCACGTGCATGTGGAGGGCCAGGAGGTGGGAAGAAGCAGAAGTGAACCCGTGCTAAAGTTCTTGATGTAAAGAAAGTCGCCAATTCACAAAGGAATTTGATTATCTCTATCCATTATACACACACAGTGAGCGAGCGTGCTCCTCGCCATCTGTCATCGATTTCATTTACATCACCAGCACCTGGCCTGTTTATCTGCTACAGTCGTTTCTTCACCCAATTCTTACGCTGCTTTAATAAAATACAGAAATGTTATTGTTAAAAACCAATTAATTTACAATCCTCCAAAGAGATAGTATTACTTATAATTCAATTTGGCTTCTAATGATCTGCTTTCTTGCAAAATGACTTAATTCTCGTGTCAAAGATTAGTTATTAGATATTACCCCGCTGTACCAGCCGTGCACTGCTGAGGCGGCAGAGCAGCTTGGGATGTCCCTGGCCATTAATCAGAAGTCAGAATCTTTCCTTGTTTAACTCTTCAGGAACGTGGTCGCAGGTTCACTGCCCTTAACTCCCTTGATCAAATATTCCCTTAACTCTGTTAGGTTTCTCTTCACCTTTAATTAAAAATACATATGCACATATATCATTTGAAAATATTACTGGCTCTGTGTATCTGTAAACATTTTTATTTGAATGTTGCATACGCATCTACTTTTTCAGGCCAGCTATGTTGTGAAGGAAGTGTTTAAAGATCCCCACTTTGTAAACTCTTGTCTTTAGCTGACAACTTGGCCGGGTTTCCCGTATCATGGAGTGGGGAAGGGTGGGGGGTTGGTTCCCTTGTTCTAACAAATTATCTGGATCTATCACAGAGTCAGGCCTGCTCAGAGAAGCAGTCTGGCAGCCCTCAGCCGCTTGTCCACACATTTCACAAATGGAATTGCTAAACATATGGCTATAGCCAGCATCGTCTAGAAACATCAGCTTGGGCTAGAGGTATCTAAGAGAAAATTTATTCTTACAGATTGAAAAATCCTTAAATGCCTTTAAAATACTCTTTTCTTTTCCAGCAAAATGTTCTTAAGCTGCTCATGCCTTTACTTTTTCATACCTTCTGATGGAACCCAGAATTGAGCATGAGGACTCTTACTTCCTTTGTCAGTTTAGTTTGTACACTATACACATTGCAGACCACATGTACAGCACTGGAAATCACGTATTTAAAGCATCATAGTGCAGAGGCAGAGACTATACACTGTAAGCATTTATGTTTATAAAGTACTTTCAATCTGGGCTATAAAGACATGAACCTGCCCTGCTTCATAGCAACATGGTTGCTATGAAGAGACAGGACAGCACAACAATAAAGACAGAGGACCAGTTTTACCTGAGGAGGGGAGTTTCCTTCAATGTGCAGTGTCTCAATTAGCGGAGCCTGAAGACGCTAGAAAACTCAATCGAACGGGCGGAAAGCAGAGCTCCACTTGACTGTGCAGGGGAATTCTTCTTGCTAATGGGCTAAGACTCTACGATTCTACATTTACAGAACCTAGTTTTTAAGCCATTCGCTCGCCCATCTTATGCTTGGCTTTAGTTTGATGAAGTGTGGCTGCTGCCGACTCTGAGCCAAAGCTGTGTTGAAGCTATAGGGGGTGATTGAGGTGGTGGCAGGCTCATTCTGACTTGTCTGGAACACATTACATTCAAAGCATGAAATGCTCATTATTTTACAAAGCCAGGGGACCCAGCTCTGTAACGGCAAGAGCTGGAAACCTACTTTTTTGTTTGTTTGTTTGTTTGTTTGAACAGGATACTAAGGGAAGTGGGCCTAGCGCCTCACCATCCACTTACATAGGTACCAGGGTTTCTACAACTGCTCAAGCCTATTGGTAAACTCTAAGAGATGATCTTATCTCTCATCTGGAATGTTGCTTTTGGAAACCCAATAAACTATAAGCAGTATTCTTTGCATCTTGTCCTGTTTGCTCATATATACCCAACACCTTTCTGCTACTGAAATCACCCAAAAGACCATTCTGAATTACACTGGGTGGCCTTAGGACTTGGGGGAATTAAAAATTAAGTCTGATGGGGTCAGGGAAAAAAAAAATTACAGTACAAATGAAATCAGTTTTCAGGTTTTCTCAGTACCTCAGATCAATGTGACTTAAACTTCTTTTGGGATAATAAATAATAATTCACATTTCTGAATGATTGCTCTATATGCAAAATAGGGATGGGAACTAGGTAAAAATGATGTCTCCCTCCAAGGAATAATTCCCGAATAAGTCCTGCTTTCCAAAGTTGGTTCCTCAAATCCAGACAACGCACCATCAACCTCAGAAGCAGGATTCCAGCCAAACAAGTTGCAATCTAATATGGAAATGTGGTCCTGGCCCCAGCACTGTGCCTTTCCTCTGAATGGGCTCACCTGCACCCATCCCTCCTAGGAGAAAATTTCAAACAGAGTTAGCTCCTTAAACCTTCTAATTAAAATGAGAACTCCCCAGGCTTCCATGACTCAGCCTCAGAAAAAGATTATTAGGAATTTAATGGGGGAAAATATAGCATCCCAGACCATCTGTGACCCAGGGCTCTGTGCGAATTTAAAGAAAACTGGAGGGAGGCGGCACACACTCCAACGCACGCTTGAGGAGTGCTTTGTAGGGGCTGCAATAAATCAACATAGTTAGAGTACAGCCTTTTTCAGATTTAATTACTGTTACATAATTATTAGCAAAGCATTCTCCTCTGAAACTGTAAAACTCATTACATCAAAAATCCCCAAGCTCCTGATGGAATTTATGAACTAGTTCCTTCCTTCCTAGCTCTGGGAAAACTGTGGAATGGAGTCCAGATTTGTCTCCAGCTTTTTAGGAGCAGAGGGGGATTCCTCCCCCCGCCTGGTTTGTACCATTTAAATGGGTTTCTGAATTGAATTTTTTTTTTTTATAGCTCATTCTCTTAGACATTTATGTACGGTCTCATCTAGGTACTTGTTCAGTTGACGGCACTCCACTGCCAGGTAGAAGGCACTGAGCAAGGGCGGTTCCAAGTGTGCTGACAAGAAGTTGGCAAATTTTCAAGAGAATCTGGGGTAAATGGCATTTAGGTGTCTACGATTGTTTTTGAATGTTCAGAGCAGGGAACAGGCAGGGCCTGCCTTGGACAGGCAGGTATCAACATGGCAGGGATGTGTTTAGAGTTGTTCACGGGACCTTTAGAGTACCCATGTGTGTCGCGATGGCATTCTATTGAGCTGACTGTGGTGGGGTTTGTCATAATCTAGGTTTTTTTCTCTGACGAGCCAGTTGCTTAAATCCTTGCCAGGGCAGTGCTGTTACTGTGTTCAGTGATGACATCGAGCAAATGTCAGTCATGTTGACTATCCATCTGCAGCAGACAGGCCAGTATAAATCTCCTTCAAGGGTGCATATACACATTACATGTTAACAAAAACCAGGCTTCTTTAAAGTCTGTCTTTGGCTACTTTGGTGCTTGTTCTTGGCAGTGGGCTCCTGTGGAATTGGGGCAGGCAGGTGAGAGCATTCAGCAGGGACTGCTCACTCCTGTGTGAGTCTGCAGCTTTCTGGGATCCTTCCTTGCCCCTTACCTGCAGAGAACGGCAGCTGCTGGAAAAAGCGTTTGCTCCCACACTCGGAATATCTAGCCAGATGTTATCTGTTGTATTTGGACGCTCTCCTGGGATTAGCTCATCAGAGTGAGAGGAAGATAAAGGCAGCTGAGGCTTGACAGTCAGCTGCCCTGTACCGGCTCCCCCTGTTTCTGCACGCATACTTAGTGTCTTCTTGCTAGCCCCAGACAGCCTTGGTTTCTCTCTGGGGATCCTCTAGCCCCATGCTCCTGCAGGGTCTTCCACTGGCCTTTCTACTTGTAAATACCTGTGCTCCCAAACGAAATGACTCCTTACTTGGAGCACACCCTGCGTTCTCCATTACCTCTGTTCTTGATAAAGCAAATGTGTCTGGTGCTATTGAGAGTGTCTAGGGGCCTGGTTTGGTGTTTAGTGTGAACCTCGTGAACTTCAGATTGTCCATTGGTTGTTTTGTTTTCTCGTCTAGAAATCTGCCTTTACCAATGCTCTCACTACTTGTTTTGTTTTTAGGGTTGCCTGCTCCTTCTTTTTATATTCAGGAAATGTCATAGCTGCTCAGATGGCTTAGTGAATAATGTATGGAAAGTCATCTTTTGTCTCCATTGTTAACTCTGTGATTTCTGGATGTGGCTCTTCTATTTGCTAGTTATTGTGTCTCTTTCATGCACAAGTTTTTTTGCTTTTTGTTTTTTTGTTTTTTTTTTGTTTTTTGTTTTGTTTGTTTTTTTTTCTGGCAAAATTGACAGTTCTTTACAGGCAGTTTCTAGTACTGAGCACTTTATGTAAGCAATGTTGTGAAGAAGAGTGAAACTTCTGGCTGCCTGGAGGCTGGTGCTCTAACTTGGAAAACCTGCTTCTGGTGGCTATCAGGAGGAAGAGTGGAGGTTCGGAGCCAGGATCTCTTCCCAAGACTCAGATGGCTTTCTTCTGCTTACAAAGACTGATTTCTTGGTGAGCATGAGGTGATTGCTGCTTGCCTCGACTGCCCTTTCCATTTAAACTTCTCTCCGAGATTAGAACTGTAAAAATGGTTCATTCTACAAATGCCAGCTCCTGAGGCACGGGGGTGAAAGGACTGCCTTAACATAGGTTTTGGTCATTTAGTTCATTAAATAACTGGCCTCTGTGGCTGGCCCTGTTTGGACCACTGATTTGGGATTGGAGGCCAGTGCAGTTTTGGATGGGTCTTTATGGGAGACGGTACTCTCTCCCTTCCTTGGAAGGGCTGCAGCTTAACATTGTGGATTTCTTTTTTCTTCTGTCGCAGATTTAGGAATTTGTTCTTCATTCTTATCTGCTGTGCACAGTTCCCACTCCTCTGTTGTGATTGCGAGTCTCATCTTCCATCCTTGCCACAAATGCTCATGGATACAGGAGGGAGTGATGAGGACACATGGTCTCAGCAATCCCAACCCTGAAATCTGTGTCCTTTTATAAAATAGTATATGTGTGGCTATAACTTAGAAAAATAGAGTTGAACTATATAGCACAATGAACATTTTCAGTTCAGTGGTCTGAAAATATATAGTTGATAAAACGGTTGATTAATCACACAAAATATCAAGAGTTTGTGATTAGGAAACCTAACACGGGCCTGCTTGTCCACTCCGCATTTTCTTACTTTAAACCAAAGAAAATTCTATTTTTATATAAGTTTATTATAGGGTTTGAGACATATCAGAAAGAATTCTATAATTCTTTCTTAAAAAATTTAAAACATTTAGCCATGTATTAAGTGACTTTTACTTTATTTTATTTATATTTTAGTAGGAAACCATTCTGAAATAATCTATGAAACATTTTTTGGAGCTAGAATAATTGGAATCTAGACTTTAATATTGGATAAAATTTAATCCATCTAGTCCTTTTAATTGGGTGTAACTTATAATAATTTTAATTGCTATAAATAATGTTGCAAAATTTTTTTCTGCCTATATAGCTTTTTATTTTCCTATGAATTATCTCCTTAGAATATATTCCCAAGGGTACCATTCCTGGAACACTATCTATCTATCTATCAATACATTTTAACCTATTTAAAATTATTGTTAATTAATTATTTTATTTATTTACATCCCAAATGTTGCCCCACTCCTGGTCCTCCTTCATAGAGTTCTTCCTCCCCTCCCCCTCCTCTTCCCCCTTCCCCCTCCTTCACCTATGAGAGGGATCCCACCCTGGGCATCCCCCCCTCCCTGGAGCATCAAGTCTCTACTGGATTAGGCATATCTACTCCCATTAAAGCCAGACAGGGCAGTCGTCTGCTATATATGTGCCAAGGGCCATGGACCAGCCCATGTATGCTCTTTGATTGATGGCAAAACAAGGACATCATGCAGGCGAATGAATAAAACTAGAAAATATCATCTTGAGTGAGGTAACACAGATCTAAAAGGACATGTATGATATATACTCACTGATAAGTGGATATTAGCCAAAAAAGTACAGAATACCCATAACACACCCTGCAGACCTTCCTTAAGAAGTTTAACAAGAAGGAAAGCCCAAGTGAGAATGCTTCAATCTTACTTAGAAGGTGGGAAATAATCAAGGAAGTTACAGGGAGGGAGGGAGGGAGGGAGGGAGGGAGAGAGAGAGATCAGGTATGGGGGAGACAGGAGAGAAGTCCAGAGGGCTAGGAGAATGATGAAATATGCAGTGCTGGAGGTGGGTAGGAAAGTAGGGGGGGAGTGGGGGGCATCTCTAGATTTCCCTTCCATTTTAGCATATCTACTGATTGCCATTGTTCTGTGAGGCAGTCTCTCCAGGCTAGTTTTAAAGTGAAAGGATGTATAGTAAAGATGATGAGGAAGGCTTCTAATCTTTAGCAGAATTCTGTTAGAACAGGAAATTCGAAACTATTATTGTAAATACTCAGTGGTGGAACGGAGAGCCTGCTCTGCGATCACGTGGCCAGCATATTTCAGCTTTACTGCCATGAGAATTAACCGCTTGGAGAGTTAGTCTGTGTAGTTTTCATGTTGCCGGGTGGATGGAAGAAGTTCAGTGTAAATCTAGAATTCTAACATCCGGCTGAGAAAATAAACACTGTGCTTTAAATTGGTCAGTGTGGCAATGCAGAGGGTTGCTGGAGGCTTGCAGAGGAGACCAATCTTTGCTACACTCATGGCTAATTTGATATCCTGCTCACCATGATCTCCCATCAGTGTAAAACTGTGTGACCTGCCAGTGTCTCAGCCACAGTGTGACCAGGCTAAAGACAAAGCAATTTGTTCAGTCAAACCTATTTGGTTCCTATCTGACTCGGGTTTTATAGAAACTCATCTTGGCTTGATCCAACCTCATTTTTATCACAGTCTACAGAGAAGGTGTTTGATTAAAGGTGACATGGATCATGCATCCAGCCCTAAGGGAGTCAAGCCCTGATTCTGGGCTTATTGTTAGTATTTAAACTCTATTATTTCATGTATTTCTCATATGAACTATATGAGGAAGAGGCAGCTATTTTGGATTACATAAACGTGAGGAAACCGAGGCCCAGGAAGAATAAGTCACAAAGCTGCTGTGTGGAGGAGGTGTCTCACCTCAGTGGAGTGCATCTCAGCCCACCTGTTTTTATCATCCTTGCTTCAAGAAACATAGTTGTGTCAGACATCCTAGTGCACACCTCTGATCTCAGTAGTCAGGGGGCATAGACAGGCAGAGTTCTATGGTTTCCAGGCTAGCCTGGTCTACATTGGGAGTTCTAGGTCACCCAGAGCTACATAGTTTGTTTGTCTCCAAACAAACAAACAAACAAACAAAAAGTTTAAAGCAAATAAAAAATATGGCTGTATTTGGAATTCTAGGAGCTAACAACTGTCATTAGGCTAAAGTGATGAGCAGGCCCAAATAGCAAATACATTCCACTGAACTTACTCAACTCCACATTTCTGTTGCAGGCATCTATCGCTCATTCACTTAGTCTGTGTTTACTCTTGCCTTCTCTTAGTTTGAAGACATTAGGATTTGTTTGATGTTTCTGTTCCAGATTTAATAATCTCTCTCTCGATCCCTTTCAACTCTGGTGTGTCTCTACCTGCTTGAGCCTTAATTCACCCGCAAGGCTTGGTACTCCGTACCTCTGAGCACCTATTTCAACCCTAACCTATATTCAGCACTGGGTTTGTGGAATCTAGAGCCCTTGCTATTAACGGGGAGGGAGATAGCCACCAAAAAATAAAAAATGAAAACGGTACAATCAGACCCCCAATGAGCATCTACTTAACTGTGTGGGAAACTCGATATATTATAGATGTTTTAAAAGCTAGAAAACACCACACATTTTATGAAGTCAGAAATGTGTCCGTATAATACTTAATAAATGGTTGATGGCATTAAGATATCCCTTCCTCAAGGATGTTTTGATGAATCATTTGATTGTGCATTTTTTAATAGAAAAAGAAGCCAACATTTCTTCTACCTTATCTGATCAGAATATGGTTTTTATTTAGTGGCCTATCATATCATTTTTTTCCTGCATTTTCTGTGTGTATACAGATAAATTTAATAATTAACAAAAGAGATATTCTTCACATATGTTCAAATCGGCATATGATAATTTTGTATTTGTTTATTGCCCATTCTAAAATATCTTTACAAATGGCAATTGACATGGATTTTTCTTTTTAGTTTTAGCAAATGTGCTATTGTGTCACGAGGGAAATGGTCGCTGCATTGAGACATGGATGGGACTAAAGTATCACAATGACACATAGTGATCTTTGGAAGGACTTTCCACTGGCTAGCCGTGGCTTCTTGGCTTTCCTCCAGCACCACACATGGCAGCTGCTGTAGGACACAGTCCCCGGGTGACCTGACCTCTGCTGCTGCAGCTTTCTTTCTCAGTACACGGGTAGCCAACAGAGGGTGACAAAGAACATTTCCAAGGAAGTCAAATTTAAAATCTAAACACCATTTTCTGTGTTGTGTAACATGCAGAGAATGGATCAGAGAGCTAGCCAGAGTGGTAAGTACTGGACCCCCACATAATATATCAGAGTTAAAGCAAACTAAATGTATCCCATAGCTACATTTTCTTACTCAGGCTCCTAAAATGTTGAAAGTGTTTCGAGAGGAAGAGCTGATGGGATACTGGCCATAGCAGCCAGGATTCCCAGCCTATTGGTCAAAAGTCTGCAGAGATGCTAACGCAGCTTCAGGAGGGTGAGTCTATAGGACAGACACATGGGGCTTGAGCAGGCTTCCAGACCGGCTGCTCACAATGGCTGGTACAGAGTGAGTAGACAAAGCCCCAGAATCTACTTCTTGCTGCTATCTTGCTCCTCAGTAAAGATCTCAGAGCGAGACTGCCACCAGACAATCAGGATGGGCACCCCAAATACCAATGATCATGGAGCTAAATGTTAGAAGCCAGTGAAAAGAGGTCATTCCTGGGAGAAAGGAAAGTAATCTATTGGTGAAACCTAGGCCAAAAGATCTGAATGGAAGTCCACGTTTTTAAGTTCCAAGAAGGTGACTGAACATCCATTTTATGAAGACTCAGAGCAGCAGTCCGTGCAGACGAATGAAGCAGCCTTGGGTGTCTTATGTCTTATGCTCACCATTCAGGTCCCTAGAGCCAGCCGGGCAATCCCTTGTTTCAGCATGAAAGGGCCTGGGTTTGACATTCTGCTCAGCTCGGAGTTATGAGGCTTTCTGACTGCACATTGGCTAGGATGACTGGCCGGGGAGATGGGAGCCTCATCAAGATTTTGGAGTACGGTTCCCAGCTATCTGTGATTGTCCTCTGCTTCCTTAGTTCCCTGCATAGCGAGGGACCTGTCCTTCCAAGCTCAGTTTTCCTTCCATGCTCAGATAGCTTGGGAGTGCTCACCAGTCCTAATAATGGCCTCTAGGTTTTACTTCCTGGCCTCTGATCGAACTTTAACCTCAGTGACTTCTTAAATATAGTATTTTTTAAATTTACCAAATTTTTCTTTTTAATTTTACTAAAATACATGAAAAGTGACTCCACTTCCTTCTGAAGTCTCCTGGAGAAAAGGACATATTTGAAATACATCTATCCGTTCCTCATGCCATGCAGTGCTTTTCCATGCTGTCTGTATTTTAGACTCTGTATGGTAACTCAGGTCCTTGGTTTTCTGGAAGCAAATAAGAAATTGGTTTTTTAAACTGATTCAAAACCCAAAGAAAATTCACCTTTACCTCCTGTAGTGGCTATTCCTGGTTGTCAACTTGACTATATTTGGAATGAACTACAATCCAGAATTGGAAGGCTCACCAGTGACCCTAATGTGGAGGCTGGGAGATAGAAGTTTCTGATCTGGATCTTGGTATGGAGATCTTGAGGCATAGTGGCTACGGATTCCAGAAGATTAAGACAGGGAGATCTCCGAGCTCAAGGTCATCTGGGATTAAAGGTGTGGTGGCATACACCTTTAATCTGGGCTACACCTTCTGCTGGAGACCATATAAGGACATTGGAAGAAGGGAGTCTGGCTCTCGCTCTTTCTCCTTCTTGCCGTGTGGGACTAAGCAACTGCTAGATCCTTGGACTTCCATTCACAGCTACTACTGAGCCATTGTTGGGAATTGGACTGCAGACTGTAAGTCATCAATAAATTCCTTTACTATACAGAGACTATCAGTAAGTTCTGTGACTCTAGAGAACCCTGACTAATACCTCCTCTGGTAGGAAAATTGGTGAATACACAGGGCACATTCTGGATATAAGTAGATTTGGCTTAGCACTGTGCACCTGCTACACTTAGAATATTATAGTGGATATGACAAGGACCAGGACTTAGAGTCTATTCAAAAGCACATGACCTCACATGGCTCGCTCTGGTACTTGAAAGGATCATAGAACTAGTAAGTCCAGTATGCAGTGACAGGGAGAGAACCAGAAAACCAAGACAAGGTGATGAACAGTTGTTCAGATTTGGGAAGTATGTGTAGTGGGGGTCCAGATATGCACTTCCTCTGATGTCTTCCTATCCAACGTCTTTCCCCAGCTCCTGTAATAAGCCATGTGACTTGGGTCTGTTCTAGGCTGAGACCCTTATCCATTCCCCACTATCTCTAAAAGGATAGATGTATAACATTGACAAACATCAGTGCACTCAGGCTTATAGTAAAATGTTTAGTGAAATCTAGTTGATACTTAAGTTTATAAAGCAACTATGATGCTGTAACCATTTTAAGAAAGGTAGTCCTTCACTAAAATAACAAAATTAGATACAGACCTGGGCTATTTTTAATAGTGAAAAGCAGAAATAGAAGATTTGTTTGATTTGGCGACAATGGGAAGAGGTACACAGAGATCCAGTGAACCTTGCAAGTCTATCCTTCAGCCTGACATAATAGTAAGGTTTAGATAGAGGCTAGGAGCTAAGCCTAACTAAACAGTGCAGCAAAGGTGTGGTCCCTGCTCACCATTGTCCCAGTTTCACGTCTCTCTTACAAGGACAGTGTCAAGCTGTAACTCTTTCTCCACAGACAAGTTCTGCCTCTGGCTGTCTCCAGGGCTCTGACTTCACTTTCCTCCAGCAGGACGTTCCTGAGAGAATTCTAATTTCTTGGGGTCCATTCTTTCAATAGAGAGCTGGGGGTCGGGGAGTAGGCAGCAGATGTGTCTGGTTGTGTCCTCCAGTTTTTGTTTTAACTCCCCAACCTTGAGCTATAATATATATGTATCTGAAACAAAGGTAAAGAGACTACAAATAAAAGTCAAGGTTAGAACATACCCTGTTAGTGTCAGGTAGCCATGCTTCTATCTTCATAACCTCTTGGCTTTTAGTTATTTTTAAAGGGCTGGCACAGGCAACTCCATCTTGTTTTGAAATAAGGTCTTGTGCTGAAAGCTAAACTTCAATCTTCCTGCTTCAGCTTTTCAAGTCCTAGGATGACGGGCAATCTTCACCATGCATTGTGTGATTTCATTTCAGTCCTGACTATTTCCCTTCTCTATGAACAGTATTCTCTGAAGACAATGCTGATTAAGCATCTGATGGTTTGTTTTCTACTGTCCCCTAATACTGAGACTAGAGCTGCCCTGGCTCATCTTGTTTGATCCCATGTTGCAGAAGAAGGGATGTTTAGTGAACCCTTTAGGCCCTGTTTTAAGCAACTAGGAGGCAGAGAGGGAAGGACTCCTATCTCAGACACAACTGAAGTTTATTTTGCTTGTCTTGTGGGTAATGTCCTATGTCTTAAAGTCATTGTTCAGGTTCCTTTGTCAGAGACTGTTTTTCTTCAGAATGTTAGAAGATATCAACTAGTCATAAGGTTTTATAAAAACACAGCTACCAAGATCCGACACTTCTGTAGGCTGCTAACAGACAATAAGCAAACATTTGGTTTCTTATGAGTTTCAGTTTTGCTAGCTGTGGTTTTGTTAAGCTTTATAACCATTGCCTGTTATCCCAGACATTTTGAGTAATACTTGGGAAGGACTGTGAGCCTGTCTGGTGAAGGATCTGGCTGTACATGATATTGAGAAAGGAGACCAAGACAGGGTAATGTAAGGTTGATGAGGGAGGACACACGAAGGCAAAAAGACACATGAGCTATATAAAAGGATATAAACCTGTTTTTCCTAGTTTCAACTGTGCCATACCTTTTATTTACTTCCTTGTGGTGGATAAGGGCATAAAGGTATATTTACAAGAGAGAGTGTGAAACCCTAAGTGAGACACTTAAGTTTCAGAATTGACATTTCAACGGTACAGAACTTCACTTAGATTTATGAAGTCTTGCAACTGGACAGTGTTTCTGTGAGTGATTACTTTAACAGTGTGATGTTTTTATCTGTGAGTTCATTACCACAAAGTGGTTTTATTTAATAATAAAATATCTGGCTATAATTTCAAGTCTTCCACTTGCTAAGAATGCAAGCTAGTGAGCTACCTAATCTCTCTGTGTCTCCACATCTGAACAGACAATTATGTTTATTACCACAATGTGTCGAAAAGTTACTGAGATTGGTTTACACAAAATGATACTTGAAGGTGTCATTTCAGCTTGGAGGGCTACAGCTTAATGCAGAGTTCTTGTCTAGCCTGGGTAAGGTGCCACACCCAGCACTGAGGGAAACCTCTTCACGTGTCCAAAGGAAGACACCTTTATTGTAACATATCAAAATAAACTTATGCACATAGCCTGCTTCTTTCATTCCCTACTCTCTAACCATTCATTTCTTCACATGTCTTTGTTAATTAAAAATAATGTCTCCATAATTTACAGCTTAGGATCAAAACCAAGGACATCTTTGCAGATGTGTGCACCTTACTGGTCCATTGAGATCAGCAACCTCACTTCCTTCTCTGTGAAAATCATAGTAGCTGCAAACCAGAGCAAAGGTCAACATCCCTGCTGTCTCAGTGCCTCCCTCCTTGCTTTGGCATCGTCTGCCTTACCCTTGTGGACCAGAAGCCAAAGGGTGTAATCATCAACAACAACAAAACCTTGAGTGGACAAATGTCTGGTATGAAGTGCTGACTGCATTTGAGGTTCTTTTATCATTTTAACCTTTGCAAGTGACAGTAGAAAAGAAGGCCATGAGTACTGGCAAGATGGCTCAGTCGGTAAAGATCTCTGCCATATGGCCTGAGTGCCAATCCTGAGAACTCCATGGTAGAAAGAAAGAAACAAGCTCCTGGAAGTTGTCCATTGACTTCCACACATGTACCAAGGCATGCAACACTCCTCCTGACAATAAATAAATGTAGCACAAATTTTCAAAATATTATCATGAGGCTAACAACATAATATAGCATAATAATCTCGGATTCCATCATTCTTCACATGGGATGCAGGCTGATTCTATAGGAGGAGTGCTTTGGGATGTCTGATCTCCTCTTTCCAGTCTTTCTGCCAGGAAAGACAGAGCAGGAAATCAGAAACAGTAACTAGAATATTCTAGTAATTCTGGGAAAGTTGTTCAAGAAACACAAGGTCCCCAGACAATTCAAGAAAACACAAGTGAGATCTGGAGTCTTATTTGTTAGCTCAAACAGTAGAATGTAATTGTCATGTTTGTCTGTTTGTTTATGTATGTAAAGGATTAGACAGTGTAGCTTTCATTCACTATAGGACTTGAACTTTTAATGGAGCCATGACTAGCATGTCATGAAGAAGACGGCTTAAACTCTGAAAAGTGTCACTTCAAACTTCTAAAATCAAATGTGAATGTGTGTGAATGTGTGTGTGTGTGTGTGCACATACACATACACATATGGTATGTGTGCATGTATGTGTATCTATGTGTATGTGTATGCTGTGTATACATGTCATGTATGTAGGCATGTGTGCATGTGAATGTCCTAGGAGGGTGTATAGATATATGTGTGCACACATGAGGTGTGTACAAGTGTTTTACTTCTTTTTTACCCTTTCAAGGAAAAAGATCGAGAAAAGGAAGGGAACAGAGAACCAGACACATAGGGGAGTCTTAGTGCATGTTGAAGGCCGGATGCTTTTGGATTTCTGCATCAATTAATCTCCAAGGAATAATGAGCCTATAGATTTAAAGCATGTGCTTATTCACCATGATGAAAATATGTAAAACAAACCTTTACCTCCACAGTTCAGAAAATTCTTCCCATTTTGCTTAGATGAAGCTCTGACTAGATGTGCTGGCCATTCTGCAAATGATTGAGAGAGTGACCAGAAACGAGAAATTGAAGCCATATGGAAACTTGCTGCGCATATTTAATTGCGTGTAGCAGTGTTAACAGCATCTTGATTTGTGGCTGCAAGTAATAAATAAATTATATTAATTTTGTAGCTGTGAGCTAATTTCTCCAGAATTACTTTTTAATAACCAGCATCATGTTCACTGGTAAGATTTAAATACATTTAGCAACAAATTTGTAGACTTTTAAGTAACTCTAGATTATTATTTTGAAATCTTAAGGGTTCATTTACTAGTTCTCCTGATACCAAACTTTTAGAGAGGAAATTCTTTGGTTTAGACAGGACAATTCTGTTAAAAATAATAGTGTGCCTTCTCAGGGGTGGTCCCCACCCTATGACAGCCAGGTGGGAATAGACTGAGGGAAATTTTTGCCTTTACTTTATAGATGATTTGTCTTTATTATGTAACTTGTCGTTTCCTCTCCCCAGGTAGGTTGAAGCTAATCATGCTTTAATGCCAGTGTGAAGCCTAGAACATCACGATTGGTCCTGTTAAGCGAGGCACTTCATCCTGGAGTGATGCGTGAGGTCTGCAGGCAGCACTTGGAAGCAGTGCTCATTCTACTACTGTGGCCTCTGCCCTACTTTCTGTGTCCCAGTTTCCCCCTGGTAGAGACAATAACTGTACGCCCCTAAATGAGGATGCACATGTAAAGTACTTGTATGTGCTGTCAAATATGAGTATATTCTGTCTTTCAAAGTTTCCTATGCTGGAAGCTTGGTCCTCACCCATGGGTAAGGTGAGGAATGGGAGCTTAGAATGTGGAGCCTGGTGAGAGCCCCTTCTGTCAGTTGGAAGCATTTAAAGTCATTATAGATTGTGGGCTACTGGTCTTCATGGTCTCCTGTTTGGTCGTGTGATAGTCCCATTTTAATACTCCTCCACAATGCTGTCTGCCACTAGGTCTTCCTCAGAGGGGTGACCTAAAGCACTTCTTTTCTTTGTAAGTAGGTGCCTCAGATGCTCTACTATAGAGTTAGAAATAGACTAGCAACACATTGCATCCTTCCCTGGAGAAACCTCACTGAACATGAACTTCTGCTGTCAGTATCTGAGGGTGAAGCACAGATCTGCCTTCTGTGGACTCTGAGTTTGGGCAAATTGCTTCCCTGTTCTGAGATCCAGTCTTTGATTGCAAAATGAACATTTTGTAACAAGCATCTTTCTCCACACTGCTGAGGGCAGAGCTAGGTTACATGTGATGTCACGTGACAGTGTGACAATGCTGAGAGTCCTCAGTGGCTTCAGTGACTCCTCAGGGTTCATGTGTCTTCCTTGGTCTCACTGCTGTCATTTGGAGTGGAAAGGGTGGGCGTGGATCTCCTCTAAGTCAAACGGCCTAGTTTCCATTTTGCTTGGCTCCATGCCAAAGGAGATCTCTGAAAACAGGAAAAAGTGGTGAAAAACGACTTTAACAAATAATATCACTTATATATGACTTTGAAAATACACTAATTATTTTCCATATATAGAAATCAATGACTCCCCAGAGGACTTCAGTATTTCACACTTAACAAGAGTTTTCTGCTAGGCAAGCTCTATGTAATAGTCTGTTTTACATTATTAGTCTAATGAAACACTGAGGTTGACTTTGTATAGAGGAAAGAAGCTAACCAGGTATGGTGGCACTTGCCTGCAATCCTGGCATTTGGGAAGTAGAGACACAAGAATTAGAAGTCTAAGGCTAGGCTCATGTAGATAATGAACTCCAGCCTTGGTTATGTAAGACAAAGCACACACACACACACACACACAGAGAGAGAGAGAGAGAGAGAGAGAGAGAGAGAGAGAGAGAGAGAGAAGATATTGGCTTGCAATTTTACAGGCTGAATGTTTGACATTGAGTGTCCCTAGTGATATTGCCTTAATCCATATTATAGATTTCTATAAGAGAACATCCAAGACTAGGTAATTAATTTATAAAAGAAAGAAATACTTTTAACTCAGATTTGGCAATTAGAAGCCCAAGACTAGTCAACTCCAACTTGAAAGTGCCTCTTATGCTGTACAGCAGCAGGGCAGAAAGGTGGAAAGACAAGGGGGCAGACTGGGAAGGGACAAATGAGTTGGTTTTCCTGCTTCATAGCACTCCTGTCCATAAGAGCCTCATTAATCTCTTAAAGGCATCATTTCCAAACACTGCCACCATAGCCATTTTCAATGTGAGCTCTAGAGAAGACATGCCACATTTAAACTGTAGCATCACTTAAGTTATCACTCCTGTAGTGACTTCTGACATAGCCAACTTTTCCTATGGATATTTAACAGGGAGAAGCAAGTCATAGTAAAAACTACCACTAAACAGCACTGTGGGCTCCTGTTGTCTGACTCCTAGTGTTTCTCTGCACTGACTACCCTGTAAGCGTCCCTTCTCTCTACTCCCCTGTCACCTTTTCCTGGAACTACTTCAGAATTGGTTTCCGTGTCTTGCAGCTCTCACTATAGTGATGCTTCCAAAATGCAAAGCTGCTACAGGACCCCATTGCATGGATCCTGCTGCAGACTCTTCTGCAGCTCTGCAGGGCTTTCTGTGACATGGCCTTGGCCAGCTTCTCCAGGCTTCTCATGGGCCCATCTCTCTATGACTCCAAACACTCCTGTTGCATGGAACCTTCCAATTCCTAAAGGTAATGCTTATCTGCCACCACTGGACACTCACTGCTCCCTTGAGCTTCCTTCTGTTAATCTTATGTGAGGGTTCTTAATACATGACACCTCTTCCAAGCCAATAGTTTAATGAAAGGGAGATCCACTCTGCTTCTGCCCCTTGTGTGACACCTGGGCAGAGCATCAGAGGCAGGGTGGTGGCTGTGTGAAGGGCATAGACATCTTTGCTACACTAGAAATTCCATGAGAAGAGGTATCTGTCCTCACCCTACTCTTCACTGAATCTTCAGTGCCTTACACCAAAGCATATCAGAGTAAGGACTAAAATAATTGTCAAATGAAGGAACAATCCGTATTGTAGAGAGAGAAGGCAATGGAGACTAAGAGCCAATATTCTGAATTATTTGAAGGTGTGGGACAGTGCCCAGTTTGTGTCTGGAGTACCCTGAGCTATCTGACTCAGACAATAAGAACTTATTTTTTGCTCGAAAGTTTAATTTCTCAGAAGTGTCTGGCTAGTCTATGGCACTGCTCGATGAGCAGTTCTCCATCTGTGGGTCACAACCTTTTGGAAAATCTCTATTTCCAAAAATGTTTACACTATTATTTATAACAGTAGCAAATTACAGTTATGAAGTAGTGACAAAAATAATTTAAAAGTTGGGAGGGGTAACCACGGCATGAGGAACTGTAGTAAAGGGTCACAACATTAGGAAGTTGGGAACCACCACATTAGATTATTTTTGACATGACGTCAGGACACAAGAACTGGATTTGTATGTATTTGCAAGTCTCCAAGCCACAGTAGAGAATGAAATGTTAAAAATTCAATGGTGCCAGTTCTATCCTATGGGCTTAGTAAAGTATGGTGACATGATCAAAGACAAGTTTAGTAGAGTATGGCAATATGCCCAAAGACAAGGTTTTCCACAGTGGCAAGTATGGAGCCCTCATTGTTAGCCAGTGGTCTTGTCTTTAAGGCACTTCCATGATGGTGGCTACATTGGGTGCATGCAAACTTAGGATGCCTGAGTTTCTTCTTCTCACATGAAGAGTTATGGTGCCAGCTTAGGATCTACCAGGAACATCCTGTTATCTCAAACTGTGAGATAAACATAAAACACAACTGTAAAAGATTCCAACAACTAGTTTACTTCCTTAGATGTTAAAGAAATCAGAAATGTTCAGGAATTGCATTTTAGAATGTGCATATTTTCAAGTAAAGGCTGAGGATCATGGCCCTGTAGTGACAGAGCTGGGTGGAACACATACCTCCGTGTTTTGTCTATATACCACTGACTGGGTGGAACACAAACCTCCATGTTTTGTCTATATACCACTGACCACTCAGATGCTAGAACGAACATCCATAGTATGCCAGTGCTTCATACTCTGTGGAGCTCCTTGGCCACTGATGATGATCTACAAAGACTGGGGTGCCATTCTTGGACTTCCTTCTTCCTTCTCTCACAAATGCCACTGGGTAACTGAATTTCTCCTTCTTCCTGACATTCATAATGTGGCATTGGGCACTGAAGATTTTCTGTTGCTGAACTGGACTTCACCTGCCACCCTATGACTGCGTTCGTTGTTTGGTATGGGATCTGGATCTAGAATGGTCCCGATTAGCCAGTTTCTAAAATATATGATTTCAATTCCCTGACACATGGAAAGCGGTGGAAATGTTAACAGGTGGGTTAATACTAGGATATTTTAGGTCATTGGAGGTGGCTATTTGCTCTTGAAGAGAATTGTGGGGCCCCAGTCCTTCCTCTTCTTCTTTTTCATTTCTGAATATGAGATGAAGAGTCAGGCACTTCTATCACCACAGGCCTACTGCAAAAGGATGAATAGGCGATTGACTAGAACCCCCAAGGCTTTGAGTCAAATAATTTCTTTTGACTTTAATCTCATGCATTTGAGGCACTAAAGTAAAGCTGGCTAACACCCTTAGTAGTGAAATACGTGTGGTACTGACCCTTAGGCACATCACGGACTGTGTAATGAAGAGGCTGGTTTTGTATGTGATATAGAACCTGAGAACTGATGTTCTAGAAACAGACCCTTGAATGATAGTGATGATCAGGAAATTTTGAGCACGCTGCCAATGTTGGATCAAATTCCTGCAGGAATCAGTAAAAGTCCTCCAAACTAAACCAGTTTGCACTTCAGTTTAAGGGCCCTGCACTTTCTCAAACATAGCACTGCCTGATCCCAACTCCAGGAAAAAAAAAAAAAAAAAAGAAAGAAAAGAAATAAAGTGCCTGACACAGCATCTGGCAGGTTCTTGCTGCACAGTATAGAAGACAACTCAAGTATTCTTACCTCTCTGATGTGATGGGTCTGATTAAAGATGTAGCAGAGCTTGGAAGCAGGTTACAGGCACTATAGAACATATTACACATATGATGAGTTGCTTTTGAACATACAAATCCGACTTCACTCCCTGCATTGAACATATAATCAGCTCTCTGTTCTCTCTTTGTCTCTCTGTGTGTCTCTCTCTCTCATACACACACACACACACACACACACACACACAACTTTCAAATGAGCTGGTAATATTACCATACATGTGTATATATAAACTCTAAATTCAATGCTATTAAAATGTACCATTAATAGCCACTGAACTAAATTCGTTTCACAATCCTGCTGCCCAGCTCTAGCCTGCATTTGTTAACAGTGTTCATATCTAACAGAAGTGTCTTACACTAGTGAATTGAAAACTGTAGCTACTTTTCTCAATGGCCTGCATTATTGACTCACGACATCGGCTGATGATATCTCATCAGTGACTTCATTTCATCTTTACAGAATCCTGGAAACATTCTTACTTCAAAGATGAAGCATCTGAGTTGCGAATATTTGCTCTGTATTCGCTTTTGCTGAATGCAAAAGGTCAGTGATTCTTTGCATTATTCCATAATAGAACAAGAGTTCATATCCCCAATTATAGTCAGTAAGTCGGGAATTCTATAGTTCTGTATAGAGAGGCAGAGAGGAGGAAACATTGACCTTGCTCCCTAGGATCAAACAGTGCACTCAGATTTGCATGTTCCAAAGCGGCTCACGATCCAGATAAGACTTGAAATGTCATATGCCTTGAGTAATTGATTCTACACCATTAGAGCTGTGGGCTGCGAGCAACAAAATGCCATTACAGCAAGACAAAGGTGAAAGGTTCCATGTGGCAGATTCCCTGGGAAGTTCATGTGATTTTGAGACCTTGGAGATGAGAAGGCAGAACTTCCATAACAGGTAGAGTAAGACAGACAGATGTGCCAAGCAGGGCCTCATTCTTCACAGAGTCATGAGCAAGGCTAGGGCATCTCATTTCCTGGGGGTCCACACCATCTTCACTATCACTAGGAAGCATTTGTGTGTATACCTGACTCCTAAGATACTGTCTGAATAAAGTTGTCTTGTTTCTCTAATGAAGAGTATGCTGTGCATGCTGTCATATGCTTGTGATCGCAGTCCCAAGTAGCCTGAGGCAGGGGGAGTGCAAGCTTGAGGCCAGCCTTGGGTACCTAGTGAGATCCTGTTTCAAACGGTTAGTTAACTAGTAGTTGAACAGACAATCACTGGTCATTGATGTAATGAAACCAAATGCAAGGTTTAAAAGTGATCTTTGTTGCTGAAGGGCTATGGAATATTGATTCAGGGTTACAGTGTGAGGTTCCAGCTACTATATACATAAGATTTTATTCATGGCTTGTAACTCCACTTTTATTTCTAAGGCTATAAAAAGTGAATTCTAATCTCCCTGTTCCTGACTTAGACTTGGCCATAAAGAAATTCTCTGACCTTTTCTCATCTGATAACAAGTCATAAGACCTTCTTCATTCTAGGGGTCCCTGATCCAAACCACGAAGAAAAAGAATGTTGCACAGAAAGACCCAGAAAAAATGCTGGGGCAGACCCCATTTCCCTCACTCAGTCTATCTGCCTTATATCAGGCTCTTTCTTCCTTCCTTTCTTCCTTCCTTCCTTCCTTCCTTTCTTTCTTTCTTTCTTTCTTTCTTTCTTTCTTTCTTTCTTTCTTTCTTTCTTTCTTTCTTTCTTTTCAGGCTCTTTCTGTCCCATCACATTTAAATACAGATAGCCATGCTTCAGTTGAAGCTCCTGATAGTTTCCACAGTGACCCGAAAGGACAGGATTTGGAGTTTCCAGGCAGTTGAACATGGGTGGGGTGGTCCTGGAGGTGGTATTCCAGTGGGGACATGGCTGCTCCATGCTCTCTTCCATCTTCATCTGTGCAAACCAGTAAACATGATCATTCCCTAAGTGTTCTAAACCGCTCTACCAGGTTAAGTAAGATGGAGGAGGGCTTCTTGGTCTAGAGATGATTGGTCAGAAATACCAGGTCAGAAAATTAAAAAAAAATGTTATATATGGTGACTGATATAACAGGAGGCAAGTGTCCTTGAGGACCATGCCCACAATGGTGGATGCTGGTGCTATCTTAGTGTGAGAACCGAATGGGGTTAAGGGACACTCAGCTGGTGCCTGCAGCAGAATTGCCTGCTTGCATTGCATGTTCATGAGGAGAAATCCTTACACCTTCTGTGCTGACGGTGATATGAAGGTAGGTGAAATTAACCTTTTGCTCTGCTCTGTACCTGGGGAAAAGGGATACAAAGTTTCTGGTCCTCAGTTTCTGGTAATGCAGACGTCATATAGCTAACAGCAATCATCATCTCATCATGATTCATTTAGAACTGAATGAAGTGGGTCTCTGAAAATGCTTTATTAGCTCTGAGCTGTGGTGTATGCACAGTCGTCTTCAGTTTTAATGGGGAAGATGAAGACTGAACAAAAAATTAAGATGAATTTATTTTGTCAGGTTGAAAAGGGGAACCATGAGAGGCATTATTGCAAGGGTTTGGTGTGTTAGGGTATTTTAAGAAAGTGAATTTGGCACCAGGAAATGGATGAGGAAAAACAAGTGGAGCTGGGTAACTAACTTGGAGGCCAGTACACTGGTCCAGGGGAGATGAGCCTAGGTCTGAGATCAATGGGATGACCAGAAGGATAACAAAAAAAAAAAAAAAATGAGGAAAATATGCAGTATTATTTCTTACAGATAGAGATCACTGTTCCTAGAAAGAATTTGAACTTTGCTACCAATTTGAGTTTTCCTGTTGGGGAGAGAGGATAACTATGCACAGGAAAAGTGTAGGACACGGTGAAGCCAACTCATGAGTGAATCTGTGAAGAAACAAGTTATAATACTGTGTGGTGCAGTAGGCTATACTTTTGAACCTTCCCCAACACAGCCTCCTTTGGAAGATAAGTGTCCTAGACTTAGAGGCTGATGGTTAAAGCAAAACTAACCAACCAACCAACTAACCAACCAACCAACTAAAACCTCCTCATCGTTGGAGCTTGAATACTACATGCTTTGCAAACTATGTCTCATAGTTCAGAGAAAGGCAATGAAAGAGACAGAGAAAGCAGCTTCGTGGGAAGGTACCAATGCCCCAAAGGTGCTCAGTTACAGAGAGGTTGGTCTTCACCAATCAGCCTCATGGTGTTTTACCAGAGGAAACGTCAACCTGAACGATGTGAGTGCAAGATGAATGGCAGGTGGTACATTTTCCTTTCACACCTTGGAAACACTTAAGGGGCCCAGGGTCCTGATGGCACTTGCCTATATTCCACAAGCTGGAGATTCTGGGAGCCCATTTGCTAACAGAAATACGTGTGTTCCAAGAGGGTAGAAGCAGAAAGATGATTAGCAGGTAGGGGTGGGTGGATATAAGGTCCTAGAGAGGGAAGCAAGTAACTGGGTTGACAGCAGTCCTAAAGGCATGTCTAGGTGTCTTTCCAATCTCTTTTTTCCCTCATTTTACTGACAGGAACTGATTTTTACTCCTGGTAGAAGTATACTCTGCAAAAAGAATAAGCTTCTCCCAGCTTATGTTGGCATAAGCTAGATCTAAGTTGACAGAAGTGATCTAGTTGACAGCTGGATCTAAGTAGACACTTTTTATTTGCATGGGACTTTCATAAATATTTCCATGTGTGTTTGTGTGTGTGTGTGTGTGTGTGTGTGTGTGTGTGTGTGTGTGATCACTTGAATGTGTATCCTTTAGCCATTTTCTTTCCTTCTTAATTGGAATGAGGAATCACTGGTCAAATCCAAGCTCAAAGAGGAGATGCTCAATCCATATGGAAGACCGCAGCTACGGTGTTTTCCGTTGAGTGGTGGAGAGACTCAGTACCACAGGCAAAGATGAAGGATGCCATTCAAACATAGCAGAAGCCATGATTCCTGGCTCCTGGACCCTTTATACCCTGCTGCCTCTTCCTTTCACCTTTCAAAGTCGTTTTTCAGCATAGCATCTAGGATGCATTGTATAAAAAACTCACAGGATTTCTTAGCACTGTGAATTGTTGAAGAAAATTGATTTAGGGCCAAGGGTGATATGTAATGGGAGCGGCTGGGTGGTAATAGTGCCGGGTTCAGAAGAGGCATCTAAACGTTGACTAAGCATGGAATCCTCCTAACCCATCCTGGCCGCCATACACCCATCGTCCAACAGCATGACTGCATCTGTCAGCGGCACAGGGAGCATGAACACACAAGACAGATGTGTCTAGATTCTATAGATGTCTCCAATTCTCTGGGGTCGGCTTCTGAAATCCGCGCTCCGAAGCCGGAGTTTCTCGTGAACTGAGCTCTGAGATAAACTTGCCCAGAGCACTGGATTCTTCCTCAATCAGCCAGCTGCTTCTCTTCTTTGCTCTTCCACTTGCCAGGAGGGAGACGGAAGACCTATCTCCTGATGCAATCTCTGCTTCCAACAAGGATCTGTGACCTTGGAAAGAGTGCAGGTCTCAAATGCTTGTCTGAGCCAACATGACTCTGAGCAGATGCAGTGCTGTTCAGGCCAGACCACCGGGTACACACTACAGCAAGGATAGGAGACCAGGAAACCACACCTTCTCTACCGGAGAGGAAATGATATTGGAATGGCATGGGACAGGGAAGATATTCCTTTTCCAGATGCCTCCTCCCCCCACTTCCCCCTCACCCCCTCTCAGATAGAATGAGCAGTGACCTGGTTCCTAACGTCTGAAGGGCCACTAAGAGTCCGGCACTGCTGGACCAAGTCCCAGGGAGAGCAGCTTTTGTGCACATATGGGAGGAAGTGGGCGAAAGTCTTCCTGTGCCCAGGCAGGCGGCAGAGGGGACAGAAGGCTCTGTACCTTGGACAAACTTCTCTCCACTCTGACAGGGCACAATCCCCGCCCCCCCTCCCCTTTTTTTTTTACCTCGGTTTCCTTCCCCGGCCTCGTGGGAGTGGAGTGAACAGGTGCTCACACACGGGCTTGGGGGCTTGGAGGGGCAGTTCATCACCAGGGAGTCCCGAGCCAGCAGCTGCTCAGCCCCTTCCCTGTTTTCAGGCAGCCGCTTTGCTCACCGAAGGCCCCTGGGTTCCAGCAGGGGGTGGCAGGGACTGGGTTACATAGGAGGCCTTCTGGAGACTGGGGCACGGACCTCAAGTCTGCAAGTCCTGAGTCCCACCAGCTGCGGGGCAGGAGAAGAACAGGGTCAGCCCTGGGCAGCACCGGGGCGGGCTGGAGCTGCGGCAGACCGCCAAACGGAGATGCTACCCGCTTCCCATCTCAGCAGCCCAGTGGGGTGTAGGGAGAGTCCCTCGGCCAGGGCTGCGGTGCCCGCTAGATGGGCAAGGCCCCAGGCTGCAGGGCGCCCACTGCGGGCGGAATTCGGGCAGCGCAGCCTGAGTCCTGGAGACCACCGAGGCCGTGGGAGGTCACCTGCGTCCTGCAGCCCTGTTCGAGTGGCCAGGATGGGACTGCGCTGGCTCAGGCGGTGCCCGTGGAATCTTGCGCTGCAGCACGCTTGTCCCGCTGTCCTCCACAGGCCGCGAGCAGATGCCCACTTCCCACACCCTGGGACGCAGACCTGCCCAGACAGTCTCTCGAAGAAGGAGGAGGAGGAGGAAGAGGAGGAGGAGGAGGAGGAAGAGGAGGAGGAGGAGGAAGAGGAAGAGGAAGAGGAAGAGGAAGAGGAAGAGGAGGTCATACCACCTTGCTTTATATTCCAGGAGCGGCTCAGCCCTGTTTTAAGAAGCTAGCTCTCCGGGCATATTAAACGAAGTTTTTCCTTGTCTTTTGTTAGGAAACTTTTAATCACACATAAATTAGAATTTAGGTTCGAATCGGCCAGGCATTTAACAGGCCCAAGGAAAAAGCTTCCGTTTTAAACACTGACTCTGGGGGCTGCTGGAAAACTGCCACTGAATTTAGGCAGGAGTTGAAGGTTAGCCAGATTTACCATTGTTTCCCCAGGGTGTTTATCATTCACTGTCCCCTTTTCTTTCATTTAGGATACTTTCAAAAGAAAATTCTGGAAAACACTTTGGCGATTTTTTTTTTGTTTGTTTGTTTTTGTTGTTTAAAGAAATTTGTTTGAGCCTTTACAATTTAATCCAGAAAGATTTCTGAAATAAGGAGGTGGGATCATTGAAGACTGAAAGCAGCTGTGTGCCAGGAAATAAGTATCATACAAAAATGCCATGCTAATAAATATCCTTTGTAAGTGGAAATATCTATGTTTAATTGCTTTTAAACTGTAGAATGGAAAACACAATTATACACTGTAACAAACCTGTACAGAAAAATCCTGAACAATACAAAACAAGTGCTAATATTTTTTTCTTCATGATTGAATTAATTGTCCCCAAATTATGACACTGATAACCTCCCCCAGAATACTGTGTTTCCTCCTCTGAAAATGCTTGAAGAGGAATAGTTGTTACCAACAGAATACACTTATTTTTGTCCCTAATAAACAGAAAATTGCATAGCTTTTGATACTGTTGTGCATCCTCAAATGCATCTTTTAATTTCATGGTTAGCTCTTAATATTTTAAAAACTAAAATCTCAGAGATACATATATAAGTCCTAGTAATTATAAACACATTTTACTCATCTGATTTTTATAACATGCATTTTCATCATAACTGTACAACTGAAATAGACATTGAAGTATGCTGTGTGCATGTCTTTATTCAGCAACATCTTCTTAGACACCTTGTTCAAACCAATTAAGTGAATTTGAAAGAAACTAAAACAAGAAAGAAAAATCCTGCAGTGAGTGAGAGAGAGAGAGAGAGAGAGAGAGAGAGAGAGAGAGAGTCACAGTGTGATACAGACAAGAGGGAAGGAAAAGAAGTTCTCATACGAAAGGGATTTATTATGACATAGAAAATGGTCACAATCTTTGAAACACACTTCAGAAACTAGTAACCACCTTAGATAGAGTTGTGCCAATTACTCAGCCCACAAGCATCTGCTTTGTCTTAATTAGAGTGGGAGGTGAATGACCACTGTTTATTTTCATTTTCCTCATTAATTATGAAAAACTGCATTTAATTCATCTTGCATAGTGAGAGATTGGCTGCGCAGATGTAAGTCGTAAGGGAAGTGGCTGTCGGTGGGCAACCTGAACATGGCACCCTGCCCAAGGGGACCCCTGGGTGGCACTGCACAGTAATGCATGCCATAATTGTAATTTTTGCCATAGTCCAAGGTTTCTTCTTGCTTCAGGGAAAATATCCCATTATAGTTAATTGGGGGAGGACTTAAGGGACCTTCAAACTGAGGGCTGGCACACTCAGGGGAGGTACTTTCATAGAAGGATTCATATGCACTGCAGTAATTGTAGGGTTTCATGGACTTGGAATTATCAAGAGTCCCATGCCCTGGGGGAGTGGCCAGCTCAGGGCTGTGGTAGGGTGGGTAGAATGTGGAGTAGGGTGACCTTGTGTGGTGGGCAGCCTCCCCACCCTGACCCATCAGGAAACTTCTGGCGTTGAGCTGTAAGCAGCCTGCCACCAAGTTTGTAGTTGGCTGGGAAAGACCTTTGCATAAGTTTTGGACGAACGTGAGCAGATCCGGTCTCTTGCCAATCCTCAGAATTTCAGAAAGTGCCCAGATGTAATTTTTGGCCAGCCGTAAAGTTTCTATTTTGGACAGTTTTTGGGTTTTAGAGTAACAGGGGACCACTTTTCGCAAATTGTCCAGAGCATCATTGAGGCCGTGCATCCGGTTCCTCTCGCGCGCATTAGCTTCCTGTCTCCTGAACTTGACCCTTTCCAGTCGTAGTTTGGTGGTCTTTTTTTTCCTGAGCCCCCTCCTTCTGGACAAGCCATTCTCATCTTCTTCCTCTCTGTCTTCCTCCTCCTCCTCTTTCTCGGTTTCTTCTCCAGGGGCCCTTTTAATGCTCTTTCCTCGAAGGACAACTTGTTTTGGGAAGCTCTCTGGTTTCTTAATTTGTTTCTGGTCCTCACATTGTCTAGCAAACTTTCTGCACATCTGGGATTCGGGCATTACGACAGACTCGTCAAACGGTAGTGTTAACATGGTTCTTTAACCTTAATTTACCTGAAAAAAAAATGCCAGCACAGTATTTAAAGTGTTTTCATTTTTAGCTTTGGTATACTTCAAATATATTTGATGACTAAATTGTTAAGACTCCGAGAGCACACGAAAAACACTGATTCCAGGACTCTTATATTAAAAAAAAAATTTGAGTTTGCACAGATCGACAATCACAAAGACATTGATCTATGCAGAAGCCTTAATTTATACAGGCAAGTTATAATTATCAAAAGAAAATATAAAAGAAAATACTTATTAGAGATGATCACATTTTCTATTTCTCTTGGATTTTAAACTGGATTTTTAATACACATGGAGTGGAGTTAAAGCAAATAAAAGCATGACATAATAATGCAGACTTTCATTAATTCTAATTCCCCTGAGAACAAAATAGAAGAGAAACCAATGTTTAAAACGAAAAGTATTCTCTCTACCATAAGCTAACAAACTGAGGGGGTTTTGTTAGAAAAAAATATTCCCCAACTTTATTTCCTGTTAACCTCAAACTGGGAATTTAGATAAGTGACTGTAGAACATGCAGACTTAAAGAAAAGATCAATCAGATCAAATTTAAAATTGATTTTTTTTCTGATGAGTGAAGAACTATGTAAGAGAGTGCTGCCCTCCCAGCCTCAAGGAAAGGAAAAGGGAGTGGACTCATTCGAAAATAAAACTATAAACAAATGGGAAAAAAAACTCACAAACATTACTGGCATTTTTTTTAAATCAAAGCAAATGTTGCAACTGCTTTAACATCTAAGAATTCCCCCAATGTAATTGTCTGTTTACTGCTGTTCCGCTCCTAGTGTTTTTGTTCTAAGAGCCACGGAAGTCTCCCTCTAGCTAATATCGGACAGGAACGGTCCACGGATTCTGGCTGCAATTGTGCACGTGTGTTCAGAATCCCAAATGAAAGGGGAAAATAATTTGTGTTTAAAATGCATTTTTTTTGTTTTTGTTGGGTAAAGCAGCAAATATTTTTCATCTAAAGTCTTCAACCAAATAGGCACATTAAAACAGAGACTTTTAATTTAACAATTTCCAGCCCCTCACTACACACACATATACACACACATACACACACACAATATACACATATTTGCAATGTTACATAATAGCAATGAAAGTATGTGATAATTATATCATAAGAATGAAATATGATAAGAACTTATAGATGGCAAAGAACATAGAAATACTCTAAGACAGTGATACTGTATCTTTAAATACTTGCATGCAAAGCCAGCATCAATTGAGTATATCTTTATTTATATTACCTTAGGTTTTAATTTCATTCAATAATCAGTTTTCATTTTGGATCTTCCAAATCTTTTCAGGCTGAGTGTCGCATCGTCTCCTGGAGCCTCTAGATCTGTGTGTATCTGCACTATCTCATTGATCTCTAAAAAGTGACATTGATGCCAACTGCCAGAGCTGGTACCCATGCCATCTGCTAGTGACGTCACAGGGCAGAGAGAGCCATGTGATCCTCTCTTGGGACCTTCATTCTGCACTGATCATCTGGCATCCCTGTAAGTGGGTACCAGCATTCATGCATCAACACAGGAGGTTAGACTGATAGGGAAAAAAATCTGCACCAGCCTTTTACATACAGTAGGTGTGTTTCTCTTCTAGCTGCTCGGGTCTCACTGGCAATCTGTAGAAAGAGCTGGGTTAGTGATGGGTTTCGCCCTGCCAATGGTGCAACTGTTAGGCAGTCGTTAATATTCCATTCATTTGCAAGGTGGGCTTTTGTGTGAGTGAGAGAGGTTTTTGTTGTTTGTGGGGTTGTTGTTTTGCAAGGATCACCAGCTCCTCCTGGTGCATCTGGGTACCAGGGAAGGAGAGCCTTGTGTGGGAACTAGAAGCTGGGGTTGGATGCTGAAGGAAACCAAGATTAAGGTCGACAAACGGGTCAGCAAAGGGCTTCTTATTTCCCTGTTTTTCTTTACGGCATGTGACTTATGGGTGTGCCTGTGTGTTTTTCTATTCCCGACTTCTTTGCTTCTCAGGATTTCAGAATAAAAGATCAGTTTCTCCATCTGGGGTCTGTGAAAGACATCTTCAAATGCTCCCTTACACTTGCTGCTGTCTTTTCCGCAACTTTTCAGAAGGAGTGTATGCAGACAGAACCGCATACAGACCAATTGCAGAGAGTCTTTGGCTAGATTTTGCCCACCGCTGAGCCACTAACTCCACTCAGTTACTCTCCCTGATCTCCTGGTGTTAACCTGCTCGTGCTTTCTCCCTTCAGACACAATAAACAGGAAAACCATTGCTTCCATTTGCTGCTTTTCTCCCCTTGACATGCGGCAGCAGGACATTTTACTTAATTTTTAAACCAAAGGTTTAACTTCCTTAATTTTTTGGAGCTTTCATTATTTTTTTTTCTCTGCCCTACTAATTTTATCCTTGCTACCTTGTTTTCTCTAGACCCAGATTCACTTAAGTATCTTATTGTTTTAACATCAGTGTCCTGTTCTATTTTTCCTTTTCCCTCCTTCCCCCCTCCTGGTGCCTTTTTAACGAAGCAGGGCAGAAGCAGTTAAGCAGAGCTGGCAAAGCCCTTTTAACGAAACAGGATGTAAAGCTAGGGGCCAGCCCTCCACTCCTCTCCTGCTCTGAGACACCTCCTTCCCGAACAGACATATTATTTTAGGGACACCCGAAAAAGGCAAAATGTGAACTTTTGAAAAAGTGAAACAAACAAATAAAGACAAGCCGTATTGTTTGACAGCTGCACAATATTTGGCTCTAATGTGGAAGAGTGTATAATTCCTGGCAGCCTGGCATGGTTAAGGTTGTGTTAGCACTTCCCTTATAAATTCCACCTTTGAAAGATTTAGAATTCTGCCGCTTTAATACACTTTGGATCCAACCAAACTGGCACCCAGGTTCAGTTCTGCTCCTTTTACCCTACTCAAGTCTATCCCCTTACAAAAAGTTTGTCTGACCTTTCCTGAAAGGTTGTAGAAAAGATCGAGGGTTGACCAAAAGAAAGATGCTAGGTAAAAGTAGTTTTTATCTTTCTTAAAGAGGCAGTAAAAAAAAAAAAAAAAAAAGAAAGAAAGAAAGAGCATAAATTCAAAACACTAGTAAATCTATTAATTTATAGATTAAAACAGGTCGGTGGGCCTAACTTGTATTTTACACTAAAACTTGTCACATCAGTCATTTTAGAATATGCAGCTGAGTATAGTTTTACTAGTGATGTTTTAAATATATTTTGTGTAGCTTTTGGTTCAACATCTAAATGTGATTTTCTATAAATACCAAGAATATCGATAGAAAGGCAGATGCTGGTGTCAGTTGTTCTCATGTGTGATTTAATTTTTAAATGTGAAGGAGGGGAAAAACATCAGATTCCTGAGCTACGAAGGCAGGCAGAGCCGCCTTGGATCTCCCATGTTGCACCTGTTCTAAGTCCCCAGGAACTAGCTATATTGTATTAAATGTGTCACAGACACAGAAGTTCAAAGCCAGGAACAACCTGATTTGATATGTCTGTAGAAAATTATTACCAATGTAACACACGGGAAAGACTGATCCTCCTATATTTTACACTTACATGTGGAGAGAGAGAGAGAGAGAGAGAGAGAGAGAGAGAGAGAGAGAGAGAGAGAGAGAGAAAACACATTGGTGGCTGCTGTTCTATTCCTGCTGGTAACATGAAAGGAAAGCCTTTGGTAATGAAGTGATGAGGAGCTGGGCAACAAAGAGTGTTCACAGATTCTGATTGTTTATTATTATATTAAATACTTAATTTTTCTTTATTCTTAAAAAAAAGGCAGGAGTGGAGACTGACAATTGTTAGGTGAGGGTTCATTCAGGATTCAGCGTGTTTATACAATAACTTTTCCAGAAATGTTCTTGCGCATTTCCTAGGGTAGTTCCAGGTATGCAAATGTCTGTGGTGTCTGTACCATCTACCAGAGTGGCTCTTCTAATCTCTGCTAAGAAAGCATATTAACACCCGGGTTCCCACCAGGTTTACACGCAGACACTCTCATGCCTTGGCCAGGAAGTTGTCAGCTCCTCACTCACGTTTCCTCTCATTCCCCAGCCTTCCCTCATATGAAACTTTCCGTCTCCACATTGGTTCAGTGTCACTGCTATGATTCTTTGGATAACAGTTTTCTGTTGTTGTTTCTGTGGTCATGGAATTTCACATTTGCAGTATCCGGTGCCTGTCTCTCTACTGTTTCTCGTTCCACTGACAAGTTCTCACATATTAGTTACAGAAATAAGCTGCAGACAATTTTAACATGATTTGACTTGGATTTTTGCAAGAAAATGAAGACCCCAAGTTCAAAATCGCAGGCTCATCTGCTATTATTTTCTTTGCTTCCGTGGCAAAGGGCAACAGGGTAGAATTCTTAGCAAACCCCCCCCCCCACCCCTGCAGAACACAGTTCCTTCTGTGGATGTGGGCCATTCTTAGGGGTTGGATTTTTTTTTTTTTTTTTTTTTTTTTTTTTATGGTTAGGCAAGTGCTCCAGGCAGTCAGGAGACACATGAGCAAGCTCAGTGTAGGTTCACTGAGTTTTTTAACTCTTTGATTTCCACTGGCTCGACATGGTTTTACAGTGTGGTAGAATATATATTGGAAAACAGCCCTCAGAGTAAAGAAAATCATTTTTTTTTTTTTTGAAAAAAAAAAAATGAAGCAAGTGGAGAAGCATCCTTACTCCACTTGGTTCCTTTAAGGGCGTAAAGTAGACAGCACATAGATGCGGCAATGTTTTGTTCACGCCCTCATACAAATTACTTAATAAACATCCCTTTAGACTTCCCATTGTGAAGGATGAACTGCAGGGCATGTGGTCTACTGGTCTCACACAAGCCCACACCTGGCAGTCTTCTGCTGCAAGCTTTTGTGAAAAGCAGTGCTAGGTTCTTCTTCCCAGAAGCACAGTTCATCATTTTCCCCTACAGAAGGTACTTTTCATTTATTCATCCAACACATGTGTTAGGATCATTTTCTAATTTGTTATTAAATTAAAGCACCTAGATCTATGGACTGAAAATTTCTGACTAAAAACATTGGGTATGAGTAGGCTGATTATTTTAATCCAGTTTAAAGGAAAGAATCAATACTTTATTAACTTTTTGGTATCACTACAAGAAAATATCTAATTTCCTTTTGGCTTTAAAAATGAGGAAATCTGATTTGTTAAGCCTGATTTCTACTCTTTACTGATACTGAACTAGGTATTTTTGTTATATTTCAGCATATGTAATATAATGGTTATTTAATTTGTGTGTGTGGTTGTGTGTGCGCGAGTGCACATGCACACCAGTGTATTTGTGCATGAATGTACTCCATGCACACATGCACACATGTGAGCTACACGTATGCGTATAGGTGAATGCAAACAATGGAGGTCAGAAGTCAACATGGGCTATCTTCCACTATCAACCCACATCTTGCTTTTTGAGATAAAGTCTCTCTCACCGAGCCTGGAATTCACTGAGACGCAGCTAGAGTGGCTGTTGGTGTGCTCTGGGAACCTGACTGTCTCGAGCCCTCCAACCCACGGCTGCGGATGCTGCTACCACACCCAGCATATACGTAGGCGATTGGAATCCAAACTCAAGTCTGGGTACTAACGTACTTTATGCACTGAACCACCTCTTCAGCCCACAATCAATATTTTAAATAGGGAAAACAGAAAAAAGCATTATTTTTTCTGTTACATCCATGCATTTTGTGAGACTGGAGCAGGCACTTCAGACAAGATCTTGAAGGTTTTTTGTTTTTTTTTTTCAGAACTGCCCTGCTTTGAGTAGCCCAGGCTGTTCTGGGGCGTGTGACACTTTCCTCCTGCTTCTGCATCCACAGGGCTGCTGGCAAGTGCCACTGCACAGATGAAAATTGTACTTTTATACGAACAATTTTTAAATTGGAATACATATTGGAAGAGATATCATTGTGGTAGTCTAGAGCATAGAGTATTTTAGTAGGCTTTCCATCCCCCTCAGCTTCCCCCACCTCTCTGCTTCCCATAACCACTTGCTTCCTTCCATAACTCTCTTGCAGCCTTCCTCGGCCTCTTTTCATTTTCCATGTCCTATGAGTCCTGTTACCCTCTCCCCATCCTTCCTCACCACCTATGTGTTTCCATCATAGTTTTTAGGTTTTATATTTACAGGTGTGTGTGTGTGTGTGTGTGTGTGTGTGTGTGTGTGTGTGTAAAACAGACTAAGATACACTTGTGAGCAAGAACATGTGCCTTTGTTTTCATGTTACTTCTATCAATTTTAAGCTTTCAAAACTACACATATTCCTGCAGATTCTCTACGAATGAAATTCCATTGTGTCTATCACATTTATATGCGTATTCATCCCTTGATGGGCAGCTAGTTGTTTCCATGTGCTTTCCAACTGCACTTCTGAAATCACGCCTCCTGTCATGACTGACTGAGAGAGTACAGGGGCTTCTCAAATAGGGATTCTTGGGTGTCCTCACACACGGATTCCTGGATGTCCTCAAACAGAGATTCCTGAAAGTCCTCAAACAGGGATTCACAGATGATGTTCAAGAGTTAATGCTGCCTGAAGTGCAGTGTAACTACGCATACATGAGTACAGAAACACATTTCTATAGGCAGGTTCCCACTCTGACTCTAGGAGAGTGATAAATCTATCTCACAGACCTCGGAGTGTAGCTCAGTCCTGCTCGTCCTACCTGTCACACATTTGTTCATTCATTGACTTACCTCCTCTCCAAATACTTAGCAAATAGCTATTTTGGAGTAAATCTTGACTCTTCCCTAAGGCATCTGCTCTGCACTATGTCTCTGACAGCCCACAAATGGTGTTCAAGTCAGCCCCAGAGGCAGCCAGTGTACACAGAAGCCAGACCGTGTCTGTGCTCAACCCCCCAGTGACACTCTGTTCTGATTAGGTTTTACTCAACTTGATACAAGCTCCAAGTCAACTGGGAGGAGAGATCCCCAACTGAGAAAATGTCTCCATCAGATTGGCCTATGGGCAACTGAGAAAATGTCTCCATCAGATTGGCCTATGGGCAACTGAGAAAATGTCTCCATNTGTCTCCATCAGATTGGCCTATGGGCAACTGAGAAAATGTCTCCATCAGATTGGCCTATGGGCAACTGAGAAAATGTCTCCATCAGATTGGCCTACGGGCAACTCAGTGGGGGTGTTTTCTTTATCAACGACTGATATGAGAATGAGTCACAGCTGGGTTAACAAGTGATATGTGTCATGAAGAAAATCCAAACTACTTTATAGGCAGAAGCCCATGTATGAAATGGAATCAACACACACTGAATTACGATTACAGGTTAGTTGTGAGTATTCAGAGGGGCATAGGACAGTCCAGGCTGTGGTGCTGGGGAGTTGGCAGTCTTCACAGAGAGACAGATAACAAAGATGCATGAAATTTCCCCATTGGAGAGGGACAGATGGCAAACACGCATGGAATTTCCCTACTGAAAGGTACAGCAAATTTAGGGAAGATCTATTCAGGTGAAGGATCTGTAGTGCTCTCTGCATCTTTCCCATGGTTGGGAGAAAGGACAGGGCAGAGGTCAGAGGTCAGAGCAAGTGTTATCTTCCCCGTTTCCTGGGAGGACCAGCAGCTGTATAGCATGAGCTGGGCTCTGATCAAAAAAGACTTTGTAGATCACAGTCATGTTTTCAGACATTAGAGGACACAGTACAATTTAACATTTGCAAAGTTCACCCTGGGCTAGGGTGTGGCTCCATGGTACAGCACATGATCAGGATGAATTCATTAGGTCCTGGGTTTCATATATGGAAGCAAACACAAACCCAAAACAAAATAAGGAACAAAAAGATGAGAAAGAAAAGTTCACTGTAGATGCCCCGAGGAGATTTGGATGAGAAAAAGAAGAAAGAGAGAAAAGACTGACTGGGCATGCTGAAACCTAAGGACTTTGGGGAAACTGAAAAAAAAAAAAAAAAAGCCTCTTTTACCTCTTTTACTATCCTTCCATTTCATTTCCTCCCTGAATCAGGAGATAAGATTCTCATGGAAGAGTCATTCTCCCTACACCCTGCCAGCAAGGAAAGCATTGCCCTTCCCTTTTAAGACACACAGACACAGAAGAATTTGCAAAGCAGGCTTTCCAAGATATGATGGGAAACCTTGATTGTCAAAACGATTGGTAGGGCATTAGTAAAGAACACCAGGGAGTGGATAAATCCAAAAGAGGAATTCGTGCCATGAGTAGGCACAGCACCGTCCCATAGGCTGGAAACACACACACACACACACACACACACACACACACACACACACACACACACACGTCCTTCCTGGCTTCCGTAATGTTCCATAATGTGAACTGTTCTGATTCAACAGAAACCTCCAGAACCATAATCCAAACTAAATTCCCTCTTAAGTCTCTTTATGAGAAGGTAATTCTCTAAGTTCTCATCACCAGGCCTCACTTCATCCCCTTCACCTCCTCATAACCTCTATAATTCATCAGCCCTACTACAGAAAATGTCAAGGCATGACTGTTTCTTGGGGCTTCATTCCTTATTAGGGTCCCTACATTGTATAACATTTACTGAAGAAAATGTGTGCTTTTCTCTATCCTTTTTATATAGCCTCTTCCATGAATTTACAATTGGTTAGTGATTATTTTCTTTACCTACAGAATTTACAAAGACTGGAAAGAACAAGACTGGGAGGTCCATGGGTCACTGGAGGCCTTGGGAATGAAAAGAAGAGGAGACACAAGGTGTTTTGGTGAAAAACATCAACAGAGTTTTAACATGGAGTTTTAACAAGTTAACAAAAATTAACAGAATAGGTCTGGATTGACATAGGAACATTTTTATATAAATGATGATGATGATGATGATGATAATGATGATGATGTTAGCATGATGATAATGTAGTCACTAGCAATATGCCCATTGACAGGATGAGTGTTCCACAAGCATAAGTTCATTCCATCACATGGTACATACAACTTTCCCCCATAGGAGACTATGAGACCTAATCTATTTGATCAGGGATACTCAGGCTTGAAGTGGGAAAGTCACAGTTTAAACATGGGTATCTCTGCCTACAGATCCCATTTTCCTGACTCGGATACCTTACAAAGTTAATAATTGACCCCTGACATGATGTTGCAGCTGGGAATTGAGATGAGATTGTGGGTTCAAGGCTACCATGGGCTACACCACAGAAAGACCCAATTCCCTTCGGTTCAATCCAAACCAAACCATATCACATTAGATATAATAGAAAAACTTAACCTTGAATCCATGTGCAAGGTACACAAAGGATGCCCTTATTAATGCATCTAGTGAATGAACAACTACATGTTGTTTATTACGTTTGTGTGCACAGGTGAGTGACAGATTGTTGGGACATGAAATCATCTTTCACCATAGTGACCATCATTGTGACGCCAAAGCCTGGCTGCTGAGAGGACTGGAGGCTTGAGCTGCTCATTTATTCTTTCCTTTCTCTTCATTTCCATTGAAACAACAGGGTACCCGGGGCTGGGTGCTTAAAATAAAAGAGGTGAGTTCAGTGTACTATTTCAGATGCATAATACTAGCCCTAGCTAGGACCTTATGGTGAATGGTACCACAATGGCACAAATATATGGGAGAGGGAGAGATCATATTGACAGATGGGAAGGTAAGAGCAAAACTCAGGCTTGCTCTCATAGCAACTTGCTGTCTGAAGAACCATGTCAGGAGCTATAACAACTATGTTAATCTCATGTGAGGGCTATGCTGACTGCCTACTACCAGGCCTCCAGTTCCTAAAGGACCAAGCACCTTCACATGCAAAAGCCCAATTCATTATTCGTCTTTTAGTATTTTGGATTTCTGGTTGGTTTGCTCTATTTTGTTAGAGAATCTCATCTAATTACAATATATTCTTCATTTGTGTTTTAAAATAGCAATGCCAACCCACTGTTATTATAACATATGTGGCAAGTTGCTGTTCCTGGGGTGGTGATAAATTTGAAGCGATCCATTCACATCCTTGTGGGTTGGAATTAATTGTTCTCTTCTGATTTCCCACTTTATTTTATGCTTCTATTACTGTGGTTCTCATAATTTGCTTTGTAGTAGCTGTTTGCGAATGCATCTGTCGCCTGTACTGACCGGGATTTCTGTTTGTTTGTTTGCTTCACTTTGTTTTGTTGTGAATACATCACACAACACACTAAATTACATAGTAGGGATTCAGTATATATTAGCAGTAGAGTCAAGTTGACCAGTTGTAGTTATGGCATATTTGGCTGCAGACTACTTTAGAGCAATGAGGCCCATCTGTCAATCAAAGCTGTGATCTTTGCTTCGTTAGCTCTGGGATTTAGCCGAGAGACAAGTCAGTGAGAGAGAGCTACATACCCTACATCCCATTGAGTTAGATTGTAGATTATAGAATTCTTTCAACTAAATAATCTACTGTGGAAAACAAGAGTTCTAGCTTATGAGAGTAAAGACCCATGATTCTACCCAGTCAGCCTATGAAATTTAAACCCAGCACTGGAGGTTCTTCTCCCCTCCCCCCCAAAAAAAAAGTCTGATTTGGTACTAATTATTTTCTTAAAAAGTTGGAGCAACTCTTTCACTGAGCAGTTTGCATCCCATTTTGGCCACCAGTACTAGTATAAGATCCAGTCTAAGACAGTGACTGACACATGGTTTCAAACTCTCTTATTAGCCAGTGTTGCTTTCTGGAAGAAATGCATCATTAGCCTTTCTATTCAAAGTTTAAGCACTCCTCAGGCTGGCTTCTCTGTTATTGGCAAAATGTGAGTTTGGCATGCTGCAAGGGAAGATAGCTTTCTGCAGCTCTCTGTGTGGATGTAGACATGGTGGATGAAGGAGAATACTGTCCCCCACACAGTCCTCACTGTGTTGGTTATTAGGCTGCTCAGAAACACATATGTTTAATGGAATAATGAGAATGAGAGGCAAATAATGTTCATAATAGTCTTCTGTTTTCCAAAACACCCCCCTTCCAGAATAACATCTCTCTTACAAGCAATCCATGCAGAGCAGGTGCTGAGAAACTCAGTGAATGAGGTGAAATCAGCCACCAAATACAGACACTATTGCATATGCCATCAAGATTATGCTGAAAGGACCCTGATATAGCTGTCTCTTGTGAGCCTATGCCAGTGCCTGGCAAATACAGAAGTGGATGCTCACAGTGATCTATAGGATGGAACACAGGGCCCCCAATGGAGGAGCTAGAGAAAGTACACACGGAGCTGAAGGGGTCTGCAACCCTATAGGTGGAACAACAGTATGAATTAATCAGTGTCCCCAGAGCTTGTGTCTCTAGCTGCGTATGTAGCAGAAGATGGCCTAGTCGGCCATCATTGGGAAGAAAGGCCCTTTGGTCTTACAAACTTTATATGCCCCAGTACAGGAGAATGCCAGGGTCAAGAAGTGGGAGTGAGTGGGTAGGGGAGCAGGGCGGGGTAGGGTATAGGGGACATTTGGGATAGCATTTGAAATGTAAATGAAGAAAATATCTAATAAAAAATTTAAAAAAAAGAAAAGAAAAGCAGAT
>NC_034591.1:74288615-74296114 GCF_900095145.1 Mus pahari
AAAAAAAAAAAAAAAAAAAAAAAAGCCAGGCAAGTGACTTGAAAAGGATGTCATTACCCAATTGTAATCATAGCATGTCTAGTATGGTCAATAAATGGAACTTGATCCCTTCAGAACTCTCTAGTCTTTGGGGCATTTAAAATCAGGCAGACATATTTACTTTCCTTGAGCCTTGAGCATGGCAGATAGTCTCCCTCACTACTCTAGTTTTAGTTTGTATTTTGAGACAGGGTCTCACTGAACTTATAAGACAAGCCTTGGTCTCTCTCTCTCTCTCTCTCTCTCTCTCTCTCTCTCTCTCTCTCTCTCTCTCCCCAATCCAGACTAGCCTTGAACTTATGATTGTTCCACTTTACTGCAGCCTTTGAGCAGCTGGGATTCCAAGCTTGTATCACACAGTGTAGTTCTCACAGACACATTTCCAAGGCAGCAGAATGATAATGTGCTGCAGTGTCTAAAGTGACCCTAGACATTTGTGGGGCTGATGTTAATGAAAACACAGATCAGCCCAGGGGAAGTCCTGATGGGATGAACATTGCAGCATCGATTTTCTACACTAGGAGAAGCAGATGGAAAAAGACGTTCTAAAGGGTCTCTCCGTGGCCTCAGGTGGGCCACTTGTAACTATTTCCTTGGAGAACAGAGCCTAGGCCTTATCTTTTATATTGAAACTTGAGATAAAACTACATGAAGAGTGAAAACTGAATAAGGAAATATTTCTAGTAAAACTGAATTCCTGGGAAGTCCAGAATTAGAACTTATGAGGGCCTCATGGGCCTCTTCTTGAATAAAAAAATAATAAAAATTTCATTTTATGTTTATATTGGTGGTGTAAAAATATAATTCAGGTTTTGTTATATTTACTTAAAGAAAAGCTTGGGGGGGGCGATTAAAAACTATTATGGACCTTGGCATTGTACTATCAAGAGGATTAAAACTATTATCGATCTTGGCACTATACTTTTCCTGTTAGTAAAGTGGGGTCTCATTTGTCCCTGTAAATAGGGTATGATCAATAGCACTTTTAAATTATACCTGGTTGTGAATCATATTTTTGAGCTTCTGAGGGACTTGGATTAATTTTGGACATAACTGTCTCCTCCAAGTCTAGCTTCCACAAGTTGCCTTCCCTCCAACTTTAGAAGCACATGGTTGGAGATGATGACAGAAAGGATAGGCAGCTAAAACAGATGGACAGACTCAGTCGATGAAAATGCAGAGCACCCAGCTAGAGTTGAGGTTCAGCATTGTTTATATATGGCACAAATCCATAATAAAAGAATGAGTTACTCACTTGAAAATGTAGACTTAGATTTTTATTTTTCTAAGCCTATCTTATTTAGGGTTCTTGAATATTTTAACCTCACATCTTGTCCACCGGCCAGAGGTAGAAGAAGAAGGTTTATAGGAGAAGGAATTTGTGGACCTGTTCAGAAGTAGTTCTTTAAGGACAATTCCACTCTCCATTGTCAGGATACCAACAGTCTAGTCTGATAGCAAATAGCAAATATGAATCAGTAGCAGTGGCTTGATCCAGCAGAAACCTCAAGGCTCTATCGAATTGGCAAGAAGCAATAGAAGTGGTAAGAATCAGCTAGAATACCATGGGAAGTTCTTTGGTGTGTTTCTCTCTATAAAGTGAAGCTCAGTGAAGCCTAGCAAAGCCCAGCAAAGCATTGCAAGGCATATCAATGTAAGAGCATCCTTTCACTATGTGTGTGATTCTATTTATACTCTTTCCAAACATCACATGACCTCTCACCTGTCTGCCCTAGCAAAACATACTATCACAAGACAGCTTCTACAAAACATCACGTGACCTCTCACAAGACAAATTCCAGAAAAAAACATGATGTGACATAACTTGAGTTTCCAAAGAAACCAGAAATTTCTACTTCATGAAATTCCATCTTAACTCAGCATCTTTACCTGGCAACTCTGCTTTTGTTATTGTTGGAACCCAGATTGCTTTGCACCACCTTTCTGATGAAGATTCTGTGCAGGTGGATCTCTAATGCCCATTCTTTTGGATTCTCTCACTTGTTGGTCTTTCATGTTTTCCCTCACTTGTTGGTCTTTCATGTTTTCCCGGATCTTGGAGCTGTGGGTGTTAGAAGCCTTCTTCCCCCAAATTTACATAACTTACTGAACAGTTTACTGCTTCTGAGTTTCTGGTGGGACAGCAAGTTTTGAGGGAACATTCTTATGGCCACCATAAATCACCATATTTTCCTCTGTGATAAATGTAATGAGTGTTTGGGTTTCCCCTCACTGGTTTACTTTGCTTTCTTCTCTTTTGTGCTTATGCCTGATGCCACCCACCTTTCCCTCTTAGCCCAGTGTATTCACCATCTGCTCATTAACTGGGGTCAGCTTAGCCAGGGCTGGAGTTCTCCGTGTCAACTTACCTTACAGGAAATCCCTTTTTTTATTGGATAAAGGGCACAAGGCAATGTCAGAGCCGGCTAGATAAATATAGCCCTAGAGCCAAGACAGATGTACTGCCTCTCGTTCACAGGAACTAAAACTTTCAAAATGGCCAGAACAGAGCATGAAACCACGCTCAAGGGCCTTTTCAAAAGCACAGATGGAATGTACTAACAGCCTGTGCTGCTACAGTGCTGTCATCAGGGTGGTAAAACCAGGGATTCTTCACTTGGAAAAGCCTTGAGGAAGTACCCAGACTGTTCATGGGCATTATTAGAAACCTAGAGGCCATAGAGGAAATGAAATCACAGGTCCAGACCCAGGGGTCACAGGACATTTTCATTTTTTTTTCATGGATGTTTGCTTGATTTTGATCTTGATTTTTGTGTATTTTTGGTCTATCAATTATAGCAACACAACACAGTGGGTGCTATAACTAGAGAAATTTATTTCTCATGGTTGATGGACTAGAAAGTCAAAGGTCAGGTCGAAGTTGACTGGTCCCCAGTGAAGGCTCTTCATCTCCCTGGTTGAAAGAGAGCTGCCATCTCTGTGTATGTGCATAAGGCCTTTCATCTCATCCTGTGTGGGTAGAGAAGCAGAGGGGAAAGAAGAAACAGGAAAGGGGAGATATCGTGTCCCATAAGGTTGCTAAGAAGGCTCAGTCATCATCTCATTGATTCTCAGTCACTCCCCAGAGCCCCCATTGGAAAAGTGAATGTAGCTTCAGCACAGGCTTTTTGAGAGGACTCAACCATCCATACAGGAGCCACTTACATTTTACAAATGTTGTGTGATGCTCTGCTTCCTTCCTTCATGTCCTGGCCCAATGGCAGGTGACCAGTTTCACTGTCATTACTGAATCTAAACAATGTATTTTTAAAAGAGACATGTTTTCTTTATGTGCATAACTCACATAGAGATATATACGTGCATGCACAGGTGACTATATAAATGTGCAAATAAATTAATAAACTATAAAATGTACCTACGCATTAATAAATAGGGCTTGTTGCAAATAGCTTTCAGAAAAATCTAGAAATATTATTCAAGAAGAATGCAAACAGAAGTGGAAAATTTAAGATAATATATTGCCATAGTGAAAAGTATATTTATACTATTCTTTGTCTCAAGGAAAGGAGGTTTCTCTTGTTTTGTTTTGTTTTGTTTTTTTAAGGTTTCTTTCCAGTTCCTCTAAAACTAGAATGACAGGCAGTTGTGAGCCACTTGGCACGGGTGCTGGAAATGAAACTTAGATACTCTGGAAGGGCAGCAAGAGCTCTTTACTGCTGAGCCACCTTCAGCCCGGAAGGGCAGACCCTTCAAAGCACTTTTTTGAAATGTATGGACACACACGTTTTGTCTGCTAATTCATCTGTTTAATACATTTTGTTGTTTTTATATAAAAAGTTGATGCATCTATCATACTTCTTGTGTGTGTGTGTGTGTGTGTGTGTGTGTATGTGTGTGTGTGTGTATAGTTTGAGACTTGATAGTCCCCCTGCCTCAGCTGCCTAAATGCTGGGATTATACACATGCAATACCACACCCAATTTTAATCACGTCTTCTGAAGGAGGCTCGTCTTATTTAACGAATCACAGCGTTAGCTATTTTCTGAAGCTTCTAGACTACAGTTGGTATACTGTTTTGATTTTTTTTTTTCTTTCTCGTAGTGGCCATCTGTTTATACGTGCCAAGAATATTTTGGAAAATACTCTTTTCTTTTGCAGATGAGCCTCTTGCAATTTTAGCCTACATGCTTCTGATCTTCTTGCCTTAGGCCACCAAGGTGACCACCAAGGTGACAGGTTAGTCTGAGAGCCCATCCTTGACAGGTCAGCACATTCTGTTTGGAGACATGGATGGTTTAGGTATCATCCCCCAACCTAAGTATGCACTCTGCAAGTCAAACAGCAAAGGGGCTTGCATTCCACTGTGCTTGCTGAGCTGGAAGCATTGCTTGAGCTAGGGGTACAGCACAGTCACTCTCCAGGGCAGGCTGATTGAAAAGAATATAATGTATAGGGAAGCCAAAACACAGGGCAGAACAGGCATCCGACACCAGTTTTGAACATCAGCATTGGATCATGACCAAAGAAGATCTATATGAGCTTCTAGTTATTGCCATCAAAACAAGTATTTAAAAGGAAAACTCTGACCTGAGTTTCTGCCACTTAATCAATAAGAGTTTCCAATATTGTGGTACATAGCAACTTCAGATCTGGAGAAGAGCGACATTCATAGTCCTCGAGTCAGTCTGAAGACACAGAGGAACTGGGGAGCCTGTATCTCGGTTGGTCTCTTCTGCCGTGCTGTGGAAAATTCCCAGAAGGCCTAGATTTTTCTGGGTGGCATCAGAAAATGTTCTTAATTGGTGCCTATTGGCTGTCCATGTCCATAGTCTAATGTCACAACAATCATATAGGTATCTGGGCAATTTTATTTATTTACCTGAAACATTATCTATATGTTTAAGGATACATTACACACACACACACACACACACACACACACACACACACACCATTTGAGGTAATAATGTCAATAGCCTTTAACTATCAAATATAACCTCATTTTCAGGCATAGGGAACCTTGTTTCGGTTGTTGGTTAGGGGAGCTGAAGGCAATGATAAAACATTATAAGCTACACCACAGAGGACTTGGAGTAAACAATCAGGAAGCCTCCTTTCCGAGTACTAGTTCTCACAGGACTAGCACCATAGGACGGTGCTATGCAAGCTGTCAAGAGAGAAAACCATCAATAATACTATCCAACATAAAGCCTATCAATTTCCCATATGACTAACAAGACAAAATATTCCCAACCGTGCAACAGGGGTGCTTTACCTTGGGGGAAACCAACAGTTATCTAATTGGCCTTACCAATAGGAAAGAATTCATACCCGGCACTATAAACTTAGTCAATTCCCTAAGACTAGTGATATCATGTTCTAGAGGAGAATCCATTACTGCCACCTTCCTAAACCAATGTAACTTCTAACTTCATTCTAATTATTTATTTTTATATCCACAGGTAAGTTTAACTCTCACCCCTCATCAGAGAAAGCTCATTTTTTTAAGATGTAGATTGTTACAGAAATCCACAAGTAGTCAAAATGCAGAGAATAGCTGGCCATCAAGAATCCCAACCCCAACTGATACATCCACAACACAACTCCTATGCCTAAGGCTCAGAGAACATCAGAAAAGGGGTGGCTGAAAGTTTCTAAGAGCCAGAGGACCAGGGCATCTGCTGTGAGATGGATCCTCTATATATGGCAGGGAAGTTACACATATAAAAATCTCAAAATCCATTTCTCTGAACAAGGAGCGAACAATGATAATGTTAGTTTACATGCCACTGAGGATGGGGAAACTCTCACAAGAACCTGTCTGCAGAGGAAGAGCTACAGGCAATTCATGGCTGAGACTGGGGAAATCATCCTTCTCCATTGATGAGACTCTTAATACCTTATCCAAACCCACCAGCCTTAGACATATATACAAACGAATGACACTAAGTAGATTCATATATGGACATACCTGTTTTCTTTGCTAATTCATCTGTATAACATATTTTGTTGTTTCTATATTAAAAGTTGGCTCATTAGTCATTTTGTGTGTGTGTGTGTGTGTGCGCGCGCGCACGCACATGCGTGTGCGCGTGTGTCCATAATTGAAGAAAAGGACATAAATTTGAGATGGAGTTGTGGGGACATGGAAGAAGTTGCAAGGAAAAGTAAGGGGTAGAAATATATAAATACCGTACTCATGTATGAAAATTCTCAATATTTTAAAAGATTAAAAGTTTTAATTTGATTGTGTCCATGCATTCAGTGTATGTATGTATGTATGTATGTATGTATGTATGTATGTGTCCAGATATCTGAATACATCTTGAAGATGTCAGTTCTCTCCTACTGTGTAGATTCTGGAGATTGAATTCAGGTGATTGATTGACAGCAGGTGTCTTTACCCAGGGGATCATCTTGCCAGTCTTTATTTGTTTACAGAAAGTGTGTGTGTGTGTGTGTGTGTGTGTGTGTGTGTGTGTGTGTGTGTGTGTGTCACAGCATAGATGTGAAGATCAGAGAATAACTTGTGAGAGCAGATTCTCTCCTTCTACCACATGGATTTTAGATTTACCATTTTCTGGCCTCAGATTTAGCTCAACTGTAGAGCAGTTGCCTATAAAGTAAAAGTTCAGTCCTTAGCTGCTAAAAACCAAAAGAAAACAAACAGAACATCCCCTTAGAAAAAAATATTTTTTAAACTAAGAATATATATAAAACTAAAATTGACAGCAGATATTTAAACATATATTTGCACATTATATTCATGGGTTCATTAAGACAGGGACAGTAAACTTTCTCTCCATAAAGACAGATAAAAATTGTTTAAAGCTTTTCTCAGATAATGTTTCTGTTGCCATACCAATGTAAAGGTAACCATTATAATCATGAAATACAGTTTTTCTTTTGATACAATTTAGCCATTTTCAAATATATTATTGTTGCTTGTTCTATGCACACAAAATCTAGAATGAATTTTTACTCTAAGCAGAATTTTTGTGTCCAAGTTTAAATCTTAGAATATGCCTTTTCAATAGACACTCAATTTGAGTTATCCATGTAACTTAAAATTTTCTCATACTTAGAAAAGCAAGTGAATTCAAAATAAGCAAATTCAATCTTGATAACATTTGACTTGCTCCAGAATGACAGATTATGATTTTAACATGACTACAAATATTGTTTACTAAGTGTTTTGTATTATTTGTGTGTAGACTTCAAAAATTGAGGTGTATTTATGTTCTAGTGTGTCTCTGTGTGCATTTTCACCAGAAATATTCAAATAATATTTGAGTTTATAAAGTTTAGTTGCAAAACAGACTCTGAGGTGTTAAGTTGTTTTTTTTTAAAAAATCTGTAAAACAAAACAAAACAAAACAAAAACAAGCTGGGCGGTGGTGCCACACGCCTTTAATCCCAGCACTTGGGAGGCAGAGGCAGGCAGATTTCTGAGTTCGAGGCCAGCGTGGTCTACAAAGTGAGTTCCAGGACAGCCAGGG
>NC_034591.1:74296574-74318449 GCF_900095145.1 Mus pahari
GTGAGGACCTAGCATACAGGTGAGGACCTAGCATACAGGTGAGGACCTAGCATACAGGTGAGGACCTAGCATACAGGTGAGGACCTAGCATACAGGTGAGGACCTAGCATATAGGTGAGGACCTAGCATATAGGTGAGGACCTAGCATACAGGTGAGGACCTAGCATACAGGTGAGGACCTAGCATATAGGTGAGGACCTAGCATATAGGTGCACTGCCCTGTTAGAATATTTGCCTGTGCTCAGTCTTCTGGAAGACCACTGAAACCAGTCCTTATGACTTTTATGAAAACTTCATTACACAGGAATGATTGATTATGTCATTGGACAGTAGTCAACTCAACCTTAAGCCCCTCTGCCCATCTACTTGTTTTGAGTGAGCTCAGTGAGTCATAAACCTCTAATACTGGCTTGGTTCTTTCTGTTGCCAGTGCCCAGTCACCCTGACGATTCCAACTCTTTCAGGAATTGTATGGCAAAAAAGAGGCGTGGGAAAGAGTATTTTTCACAGCATGATCACCACTATAATATTCTTTGGGTTCCGGAATATTTTGATCTCTGCCACAGCTTAGAATTGTTAGTGATTATTGATTGAAAACTCTGTCATTGTCTTCAAGGCTTTTAGGTTGGTTGCGAGCAATAAAACTGCTTTGGTCTCATAGTTGGGAGAACACCCTGGCTTCACTGTGGAAGCTTTGTGTCTGAAGCATAGCGACCAGGACAATAAAGGTAGGGGGAGTATGAGAGCCATGAAGCTGCAGTTCTGTACAGCCTGGTCAGCAAAGCTGAGGATTTCCAATATCCTGATCTCATGGACAGCAGCCAGAGAATGTGAGCATGTGTTTTATTGCCACTGATATCTGGGGGACAGGTTTTGAAGGAACCCAAGTGACTAGGGCAGTCATGGACTCTTCTAAGTGATCATGATGAAGGCAAAACCATCATACGTGGGAGCCCTCGAGGTCTTAGTTGAAGGTCACTTTCATAGGGTTATGAAAGTTCCCTGGGATTTAAAGAGGAGAAAGTCTTGTCTGCCATGTTTCCAGTACATTACTTTTGAGACCCCTCTAACATAACCAAAAGGAACACAAATTAACCAGATCAAAACCATAAATTAACAAGAGCAAAGTCTATGCTTTGTGCCTGTGTTTAATGTAATATAGAGGACTATGGTGTGCATGTTCGGGGCCAGCTGTGGTTCTGCATCCTCTGTTTCCTGTTTAGAATGTCCAGGCACCATTGTACACCAGGCTGGAAGGATGAAGTGGAGTCTAGGACATGTGAGTCTACAGGATCCCATCTGGCTGGGAGTGAGTTCCTTCTTCAGGATTCTAGTGTTACAGCTCTTTTTGGTGATGTTCAATGGAACAGCTCTATTAGATGCTCTTCAGTGAAACACTTGGTGCACATACACTTTATTCAGGGTGAGCAAGGGCTGTATATGAACCTTGGAGAGTGGGAAGGAGTTTTGTCAGGGTGAATGTAAAATCATTGGCTAGAGTTTAAAGTACTGTGAATGCTTCATTTATATGGAGAGGTACTTCAGGAATCCCAGGTCCTTACTAGGTGCGTTCTTATTTGGAATGAGGAAGTTGAACTTGTAGGTTTGCCAAGAACTATGTGACACCCCTCAGGTAGAAGACTGGGGGTTGGGATCCCCAGGTTGGACAGAGAAGAAGAAGCCCTGCTAAGGGAGTCCTCCATTTTGTGCTGAGCTCAGCTACTGAAACATGGTAGATTACAACCTTAGTAGTGAGGTGCAACAGGGGCCTTCAGAAATGAAGAGCCAATGAAAAACAACCTATGTATTTTTACAGTAGGTTTGCTTAAGAGTGGACAGCAAGATGGGGCAGAGAGGGAAGGTTAGAGATGACAAACTGAGAAAAACTCAGATTCCTTTCTATGATCCTGTGCTCTCTAGCGACTCCTTTCCTACAGATGGAACGAGAAACTCTCACTCGAACATCTTGTAAACAGCTTCAAGGCTACAATGAACTGTTAGCCCCCCTTGTCTTCTTGTTGTCATGGTGCCATACTTTGAAATCTCATGTCCATAGTCTCAGTACTGAACATGAGTGCCTCCTGACATTTTGACCCCGGTGACTTGAAAATAAGGAATTCCACTAGAAAGTGGGAGAAGCAGCCAAGATCATATATATTTTGAAGAGACCCTAGACTCACCAGATAGAGCAGGCACTGAAGGAAAGAGAAATGGAAAGGGCCATAGAAACTATTGTATTTGGGGGTTCACTATAAACCTGACGAGCCTCTCAATTGCATGGCTAGTCATTCCTGATTCGTTGGCAAATTTATCAAAGCATAGAGTTCTCTCAAAACTAGAGGATCTTTAACTGAACACATTTTGAAATTGTAGCATTAGTCAGCTCCAATCCATTTCATTATGACAAATGTCATACTTAGTATAAAGCTTCAGGGCTCATGTTTTCTCTTTGTGGTGAACCAGTAGCCTGGATTTGTCCCTTAAGGCCACTTCCAAGAAGCTCAGCAGCAACAGAGACCAAGGGTAGCATCATTACATTAACTTGATTCTGCCCCGCTGGAAAGTAAAGGCTGCAGGGACCTTTCACCTAGCAAAGCTCAGGCACTGGTCACCCATTGCCCAGCTTCCAGAGGAAGGTAGGGAGGGAAGGAGGAAGGGAAGGAGGAAAAGAGCAAGGGCAAGGGAGGGAGGGAGGGAGGAAGGGAGGGAGGGAGGGAGGGAGCCTTCAATTGGCTCTTCAGCCACTTCTCCTGAGTGAGTCCTGGAAATCCAACCTGGTTCTCATTCCTCCCCCATCCTCTTTACCCCTTCCCTCTCCCATTTAAATTCCATTTTACAACACACAAAGCAAGATAGCCTTTGTTAAAAAGTTTAATGTTCTTAATTAGTTGAATCGGTTAGGCTAATTAGAATACCAATTAGAACTGGCAGGGCTATCGTTAATTTGAAAGTGCTGTGGTCTAGTGTTAATCGCTATTAAACCTTATAGTTTGTGAAAGATAGAGAGGGGATGAATTCACACAACACTACTTGAAATGAGAAAGGTCTGTGGTCAGAAGGATTAGCTGTCAGTGAGTATTCCAGAAACCACAGAGGCCAGGTAGGTCTTCAAGTCTCCAGCCATACAAGGCACCCCAGCCTCCCTTTTCAAATGACACTAAAAGGCTGGAGACTGTTTTACTGAAATAGCCAAAGTGTATAATTCACCTAATGGACTAATGCTCTGGAATGATACTTAAAAAAATAAATAAATAAATAAAAATCAGTGTTTTAAGTTTCAGGCCACAGGAAAGTTTATGCTGTTAGCAAAACTATGTGTCCCATTGGGTTTCCAACTTCCTAAATATATAGAACACCCTGCTCAATTAAACCTCTTCTATTTCTGGTCATTGTTTGCCTGAAGTAGAAGAGCCAAGCCCTCAAACAAAGGAAGCCCATGCTAGTACTGTGGCAAGGGGGGAGTCGCCACATCCTCACGTCTCACTTGGCAATGGATGACTAGAAGAGTAAGCAAATCCTAATTTGTGTTTTCAGACAAATATAAAAATCAGTCTTCCTTTTTTTTTTCAACAAGCAAATATGGAATGGACAATTATAGCTATTCTTGTGGTACATTTTCAGAAATATGACTTTATTTTCCTCTATTCCAGTGATGAAGACAGAAGGCACTGACGCCCATTATCGTCGCTGGTTTCCTCTCAATATATCTACGCTACAGTTCCAGATAAAGCATGCAGTTTATAGGAAACAAATACAAAAATATATTTTGTCATGTGTATTATGGCACAGTTAAGAAACAGGGAATCTTTTTAGATGGTGAATTGCTCTACAAAGCGTATAGAAATGTTCAATTCAATTGCTACCTCAAATATTCCTAGAGGTAAGTGGAAAATAAATTTAAAACAAACAGACAGACCAATAGATATATACTGCCTGAGTGACTACCAATGCAGTTGCATGTGCAAAAATTGAAGGATGAAAAAGAGGTTTATTACATGGCATTTTCTCTACATACCTTTTAAAAAAAAAATGGAGACTTTAGTATCTACAGCAGCTACTGATGTTGACTGTAATTATGGTTTTAGGTATCCTTATCCAACAAGGGCTCACCCTGACCAAGTGCCACCTGTAATACAGGAATGGCTAGTGTCAGACTTCATCACAGAAGAATATTTGGTCTATGGGGGAGGTGTAAGAGATAGGTAAACAACAACAACAACAACAACAACGAGAAGAGCCTACTATTAAATGCTCAACCAAGAGATCCAGACCTTCCCTCTGAGGGGCTTCGAATGCCATGATAAGCTTTTATGCGTGTCCCTATGTGTTTCCAGTTCTCACAGTTGCTCCCAATCCCATTTATCAGCTTCAATTCTTCCTGAATGACTAAAGGGTCATGGTTATTTGTCTAGGTCTTACTTTTAGCCCATGGATATAGATTAGTATTTGATTTTTATAAAATGACAAAGGATTAATATTTTAGTAGCTATTGCAAACCTATTAAACATAAAGACCAATTTTAAAGCAAAGTAAAAACCTAAGATAAACAAGTTGCAGATTCCAAGGAAGATTTTATACTAGGGACATCACATGCATGGGTCATTTCAACTTTCATTCTGTTCAATGGCATTCGGAATGTCACTTCCTAGAATTTTGTGAGAACTCTTCTTCCTTTTCTTGTAGGCAGATCTCTAGATAAAGTTACAGCTATGTAAATCTTTTCATTTACTCTTCCATGCAATGATTTAAAATGGCTAATTTACAGTCTACTATCTACTAGATAATATGCTAGATTTGGGAATACAAAGACATAAAAAGAGAAGATTCCTATGTTCAAAAGAATAATCTAAGAAATGAAGTGAGTGTCTAAAGAAATTATACCACTACCTTCTTTGATAGATAAGTCATGGGACAAGGGATTTGTTGCTGTCTAGTCTGAGTTGAGCGATAAAGTCTCAGCAAGGTTTGAAGGACAGGTAGGCATGAGAATTGGACAGTTCTGCATTACTAAGATGAAATACACGAGGCAGTCCCTTTATAAAGGAAAGACTGACTTGGTCTAAACAGCATGGTGATGTGTCTAGGGAGATTCCTCCCTCCCCTTGTCTGCATTCCTTCAAGGCAGATGACAATGATGTGATGTGTGTGAGAACAGTCACTTTACAAAGCTGAGAGCCAGAGAGCAGTGCAGGTGTGGAGCTCACTCATAAGAGATGGCTTTCCCAAAAGCACAAGGGACCCACAACAGCCACCCTTATCCTTCCAAGGGCAGCTCCCGCAGTATCTTAGAGAGTGCCCATTGTGTTCTCTTAAGACTCTGATCATCTCCTAGGCTTCCAAGACGCGACCAAGACATACTTAGTTATAGCTCGCCAGCCTGAAATTGATACTTTCCGGACTGTGCAATACAGGGCCCCTGGCTTCAAGCAGAGGTTAGTGAGTGTCATTTGTTATTGTCTGAACTAGAAACACACAGTAGAAGAGTTCATGTGTGTCTATCTAAAATCACTCCAGATTCTAAGGGCAGGAGTTGGCCCACAACAGGGCTTTGTGAATGATAAATGCATTGAGTCACTATGATACAGCTCAAAAATTTCCTTTTACTATATATAAAAGAAATGCAACTATCAAGGAATGCATATATGTTTAATTTCAATTTGGGAAAAAATGTAAAATGAACACATGAAGTTATTATCAATACAAATTTAAATTTAAACATGCCCATTATTGACAAAACAGGAATTTATAGAAGACTAATCTCCCCTCTACATAATGCTTATTCTAAATAGATTTTGCCATTGTTTTCCAGCCTCTCTGTACATTTTGGACCAATCCATTCTTTTTCTATGGGTTTTTAATGGCTGTTATTTGATGTCTATGCGTCTGGCTGTCAATGTGTTATATTTATGGATTGTTCACCCTTTGTCATTCTCAGACATGGATTTAGTCAGTCTCCTGAAGGTGAGAGATTTGAGTCAGTCATCAGCTGGAGGAACAAAGAAGCAGCCATCAGAAGAACCCCGGAAGGGAAGGTAGTCTACTCTCCAAGTCCCCTGAGGGTCCACATCAACACTGGAGAACTGTTTTGACAGAACTACTGAATTGAGTGCAAAAGTCAAATTCCAGGGACATCAAAATTCCTGTTCACCCACAAACAACAAGAGACCCATCCGCTCTGAGGGACTAGGAGGAGCCACTCTCAGGAGTCCAGTGGTTTCCAGGGTTGGCAGGAATAGCTTGCTGTAGGCAAAAGGGCAAGGAACATTGAGTAGCAGAAATGGAAGCAAATAATTTACTATTTTTTTTTTAAATTGCAAACTCTGATGTCTGGCCCCAGATATTTGAGCATATTCTCCATTCTTCTAACAAAAGAAACACACATGCTTATTCCACCCTTTTCCGCCTCATCTGGCAGCCGCTTTCTGGTCCAGCAGACACTAACATCTAATGAGTCAAACTTCTCATTTTCAGACTAATCAGTCGGCTGCACTAATTGCAAATGCAAATATGCAAATTTATATTAATTAATTACTCTGCTAATTAGTTCTGCGGTCTTTTTTGGGTAATAAATCATTGTGCAGTGGAAGGGAAACAAGTCCTGTCCCATTTCACTCCACATAAAAATTTAATGTACTCATGGAAGAAAATATATAAAAAAATAAACCAAGAGCTGATCGCTCTACCTCCACTGATGAGCCCCCTATAGAAAGGTGCTGTTGTGAGAGGGTTTTCACATCTTCGGCAAATGCCATCACTAAGGTGCCTGATAGCAGTTTAATTATCACATTATGAGCTTCAGAAAAAGCCAGTTTGCTGTGCTGCAGGCTGTGACATGGAGTTCGGCAGTTCACCCACTCTGCAGCAAAACACTTATAAATAAAATGGGAATGGAGAGAGGGAATCGCGTCTCTTTGCTGAAGCACTATAGATTGAGAATAAATGTTTTTGTCATTTCGTTGTTATTGTGTTAAACCCAAGTCATCTTCTTGCCTCTGTACCAGTGAATGGAAAAGTCACCTCATCAGCCTTGGGGATGCCCTGAAGGGCTGTTGTGGAGAGAGGGCTCAGAGATAAGCTGGAGGTGAGGAAGAGTTGTGGAAGCAGGAGACAACTTCCACAGTGGCTAGAAGTGACACACCCACAGGCTGATTAATTTCAGGCATTTGGATTGGAGGTTTATTTGTGCTTCCAGCTCCTCTTGTGGGACATAGACATACAAGAAATAATCCCTCCCACTAGACTATGAGGCAAAAGTCTATGTCTGATTTATCTCTGCCTCTCACCCCCCCCCCCCCCGATGGATAACCAGTAAGTTCTTGCTTGCTGAGCAAATGAGTGAATGAATTAGTGAATAACTGGAAGCAACCATCAGCAGCTAGTTACAGGGACATTCACTGACACACGTGTATTACAATCCTACCTTCATTATGGAATAGGTGCCAGGATTAGGAGTGCAGAGAGAATAGTGACCCATACTTAAATCTTTGTGTGTTTCTCCTTCCCTCCTTTTCCTTCTCAACAACAACAACAAAATTCCATTTTAATTCCCCATCCTTCTTTCTAGTGTGCCTAAGAGTTGATGTTTGAGGTTTAAAATAAAATAACTAGATGGCTCATGCCTGCAACCCTAGCACTTGAGAGGCAGATGCAGAAAGATTGTGAGTCTGAGGCCAGCCTGGGCTACCTTACTTCTACCCACCTCCTCAAAACAAGGAAAAAATGGTTGTGATTACAGTTGGGGACTTTGCTTTCAAGCCCTGGCTTGTCAACTTCCTGGTTCTGTTACACTTGGTGTTTCTTTGCTTGAAAAACCAGGACCGATGAGTGTACCGAGGGAGGGTGATCCTAGGACAGGATGCTGCTGGTCTTTATTTCTGTTCTTGCCTCATCTTCCTTGTCAATCAACTAGAAAAAGGCAACACTAACAAGGTCGATTATTCATCTGAAAATGGCCAAATGATTAATCCTATGATGCCCAGCCTCCTAGAAATATCCGGGACATAAGAAGAAAGGTATTTTGGTTGTGAGCATAGCCTTTAATGGCTGAGCCATCTCTCCAGCCCAATATATCCATGGAAGGAGTTACAGAGACAAAGCATGGAGCTGAGACTGAAGGAATGACCATACAGAGACTGCCCCACCTGGGGAGCCATCCCATATACAACCACCAAACCCAGACACCGTTGTGGATGCCAACAAGTGCTTGCTGAAAGGAGACTGAAATGGCTGTCTCCTGAGGGGCCCTGCCAGTGCCTGACAAATACAGAAGTGGATGCTCACAGTCATCCATTGGACTGAGCACAGGGTCCCCAATGAAGGAGCTAGAGAAAGGACCCAAGGAGCTGAAGGGGTTTGCAGCCCCATAGGAGGAACAGCAATATGAACTAACCAGTATCTCCAGAGCTCCCAGGGACTAAACTAAATGGTGGGACTCATGGCTCCAGCTGCATGTGTAGCAGAGGATGACCTAGTAGGATATCAATGTGAAGGCTCTATACCCCAGTGTAGGGGACTGCCAGGGCCAGGAAGCAGGAGTGGGTGGGAAACCAGGAAAGGGGATAAAGTTTGAAATGTAAATAAAGAAATATATAATAAAAATGTAAAAAAAAGTTCAAAAACAAGAAGAAGAAGAAGAAGAAGAAGAAGAAGAAGAAGAAGAAGAAGAAGAAGAAGAAGAAGAAGAAGAAGAAGAAGAAGAAGAAGAAGGAGTATTGAGTTTACAGAACAAGCAAAGTAAGATACAAGCCCCAATAAGCCATTCACTTTATATTAATTTTTATCATGAAGAAAATAAAATCCCTGTGCTCATCAAGTTTGTGCATTTTAATATACCAATTATACATTAATAAAACTTAAAAGAGAAATATTACCCTAAATCCTATGATTTAGAGATGTGCAGATTGTGTTCATCGGCTCTCAGTCACGGTGGGAAGATACCCAGAGTCAGTTTATAGGGAAAGGACATTTATTTTGGCTTGTGCTTTCAGACACATCATTCTATGGTGCTCAGCCTGGTTGCTTTGGCCATGTTGTGGCACAGTTCCTAATGGCAGGCATTTGGTGACCAAGAGAGGCAAGAAGAGGTCAAGGGTAAAATTAATATTTACTTGTATTTTTTTTAGAGTTTTGTACAATGTGTGCATTTTTTATTACATTCACCCCCAGCTTCTCTGAGATTCACCTGCTTCCTTTCCTGAGCCACTAAATTTTGTGTCCTCATACTTTTTCACTAATTAAGGGCAGTTCATGCTTGTACGTGTGGTCATGTGGTCTTTCACTGGAGCATGATTAACCTAACCAGGAGCAAGACTCTTAAAGAAATTGATTTTCCCTCTCCCCAAAGCTCTCAGTTACAAACAAGTCCTTGTCTAGGGGTGGAACTTCATACCCACTTCTCTTCATTCTGGTATTTGGTCTGGCTTGACCTTGCCTGGGGCTTGTGCTCTGCTATGATGATCATTCTGTGTTCATATGTACAGCTACCATGATGTGTTCAGAGGAGACAATTTCCTTGTTTCATCTACCACCTTTGGACCTTACAATAGTTCTGCTTCTCTTCTGCAAGATCACTGGGCCTTGGGAAGGAGAGTGTGACACAGATGTTCCATTTAGGGCTGAGCATTTTACAATCTCTTATTCTGTTTCCTGGTCTTATGTGGGACTTCATGTTAACCATCATCTATTGCAATCCTCAGATAAGGATTAAGAGTGAAATTGACTTATATGTATAATAAAATGTCATTAGGATTTGGTTTAATCTATGTTCATTTAGTGGAATAATAGAAATAGGTTCTTCTGTAAGGCTTTGACCTGTCTTGCCACAAGTTCTTGGTTCCACAATGGTGCCAGATCTGGGTTTTATTTTGTGGCAGGAGACTTACATCCAGTCAGAAAGTGGTTGGTGACTCCCATGATGTTCATGTCACCATTTCCAGGCCAATTCTTACTGTAACTGGCAGAGATCATAGCTGGGTGATCCCAATGATTACTGTTCTCCCCCAGTAGCATGCAAAGCTCCTTCCAGCGCTGTGAATACCATCTATTAAGGGTGAAAATTTCAAGTCAGTACCAGCTTCATTTCTCCATGGTATGCGATTCAGGGATGTGGTATCTATAGCAATAGGTTCTTATCATCAATGTCTGTAGAATAATCAAAAGCATTGGAACTACTGGTACTGAGCTTTTTGTTTGTTAGCCTCTAATGTTTAGTGAGGGTTATAATGCAACTCCATTTTTACTATTCATATATGTATGGGAGGATTATATATTGCATATGAGGGAGCTTCTACAATTATAGGTAGGTTTCTATGTGACTGTTTTGAAAGATCTTTAGAATTCTTCATCCCTCCCTATATTCCCACTTCTACCCCACTTTCCCACTCCCCACCACGATTTAATCCTACTGTTCCTTAACCCCTTTAAAAACCCTTATACCACTGTTTTCTATTCCCTCTCCCTTGAAAGACTCATCCCTACAGCCTCTTAGTAACTTCTCAGTTTCTAGTGATATTCCAAATGAATATAAGAGTCAAAGCTAGTATTTGCAGATGAGAGAATTCATGCGATGTCTCTCTCCCTGGGTCTGGGTTACCTCACACAGAGTGACAGTTCCCAGCTTCATTTGCTCCCCTGAAAATTTTATTTTTTAATAGCTGAATAATACATTGTTTATTATACCTTATTTTCATTATCTATCACCTTCTCATTGATATCTAAATTATTTCTGTTTCATGATGATTGTGAACAGAGCCGCAATGAGCATAGATGATTTTATCTGTAGAGTAGGATATAGTATATTTTGATTGTATGCCCAAAAGTGGTGCAGCTGGATTATGGGGAAGATTTATGTAGATTTCCTGAGGAATGTGCACACTGATTTTCATAGTGATTGTGCCAGTTTTCAGTGTTCCCCTTTCCCTATATCCACACCATGTGTAACCACAAGTTCTTGGCTCCACAATAGTGCCAGGTATGGGTTTTATTTTGTAGCAGAGGACCTACATCCAATCAGAAAGTGGTTGGTTACTCCCATGTTGTTCATTATTGTAATTTGTTGTTTTTGTGTTAGCCATTCTGACTTGGGTAAGATGAAATCCCAAAGTAATTTTAATTTGCATTTATTTCCCTGATGGGTAAGAATGTTGAACATTTATAAAAATTATTATTATTATTTCATTCTGTCTATTTTGATCATATTCTTTTCTTTCAATTCCCCCCAAATCTTCTCCACCTCCTTTTCACCCAATTTATATTCTTTATGTTTCTGTCTTTCAAAAAGTACAAAACGCAATATCAAAAATATGAAAATTAAAGCAGACAAAGTTAAAAAATAAATACCAGTATGACAAAATGTACCAAAGTGAAGCAAAATTGAAAGTTCTCATATACAAACATGCAGGAAGGCAAGGGGTATATTTTATATTGGTCAATTACTTCGGGATCTGCCCTGGAGTGTAGTTACTAAATCCAGTGACATTACACAGTAAAAACCTGATTTTTCCTTTCCCAGAAGGTATCCACTGCAAATAGTTTTCTTTGTTGGGGTAGGGCTTTGTGTCCACTGCACCGTCTCAGTGCTGGTTTTTTGTTTCATTAGAATCTGTGCAGGTCTTGTGTGGCTTTCACAGTCTCCGAGAATTCATTTCTGTATCCAGCTATGTTGTGTCTAGAAGGTATTGTTTCTGTTTCCTCTTCTGTATAGATTCTTGAGTCTTAAGGGAAGGGTTTGATGAAGACATCCAATCTAGGGCTGAGTACTCAAAAATCTCTCATTCTCTTCACATTGTGCAGTTGTGGGTCTCATCTAGACTCACATCTACTGCAAGAAGAGAGTTTTCTGATGAGGGTTGAGCAATTCTCTGATTTTTTTTTTTTTTTTGCACCAGGAATCATTTTATTGCTATATTTCTTCACCAGAATAATCGAAGTAGGTTTTCCTCTATGTGTATTTCTTCTCAGGCTCTTGGGCCACTTTTACACTATCTGTTATGGGTTCTATATCATGGAATAGACTTTGCATCCACCCCCAAAATAATAGGTTACTCTCATCACACTTGTGCTCCCATTGCAGGAGTATGTACTGCAGGAAGCTCATGCTGTAGGTTGCAGGGTTTGTAGCTGGTGACAGTACTGATCACTTTTCTCCTCTGGTATCATACAGAGTACTTTCCAACAACATGGATGCTGGTCAGTAGGAACAGAGCTTCTACCTGGGCACCCGCTAGACTTCTCCACATTCCATGATATAAGTACATTGAATCTTCAGCAATAGAGCTTTGTCTTCAGATTATGGGAAGTAAACAAGTGCTTTGGAAACAGCTGTGATGTTTGAGGAAAGAATCTGGGACTTCCTTGGCTAATGGCTCAACAACGCGTAAGCGGTTTCAAACATTGAAGGTTTTAAGATGTCCACTTGAGATATTTCCTTCCCATTATATGGTGACTCCATTTAAGTTCCTTTCATATGTGTATATATATATTGGGAAGCTTCTGCAATACTAGATTTACATATGGTTTTGAGGAGGCCAGTAGTGTTAGTTGTCTCCAAATGTTTCTCCGCTATTTGTATTTATTCTTTTGAGAACTCAGTTTGGTTCCATACCCTATTTTAAATTGGGTTCTTCGTTTTCTTTCTGTTTAGTTTTTGTTGTTGTTTTAGTTCTTTGTGTATTCTTGATATTAACCCTTTTCAGATATATAACTGCTAAAGATTATTATTTTTCCATTTAGCAGACTGCCTTTTCTCTTGAATTATGATTTTTTTTTTTTTTTTTTTTTGAGACAGGGTTTCTCTGCGTAGCTTTGGCTGTTCTGGAACTCACTCTATAGACCAGGCTGGCCTCGAACTCAGAAATTCACCTGCCTCTGCCTCCCAAGTGCTGGGATTAAAGGTGTGCGCCACCATGCCCGGCTTGAATTATGATTTAGAGAAGCTTTTTAGCTTCTTTGTTTCCCATTTATCAGTTGTTGATCTTAATGCCTGTCCTACCATGTCCTGTTCAGAAAGTCCTTTCTTGTGCTGATGAGTTCAAGTGTATTATCTGCTTTTTTCTCCATTCAGTTGCAGAATACCTGGTGACTTTGAGGTTCTTGATCCATGAGGATCAAGTTTTGTGCAGGGTGAGAGGTAAGGGTCTAGCTTCATTCTTCTCACTGTAGCTATCTGGTGTAACAGCACTATTTGTTAAGATACTATCTTTTCTCCAATGTGAATTGTTGGATTCAGTTTTTGAGAATTTGGTGGCTGTAGGAATGTAGGCGTGTGTAAGTTCTCAATTCCGTTTCATAGATCAGTGAAATATACCAGAATGTTATTATCGTATTTGTGTAGTATAAGTTGAAATCTGCAATGGTGTTAGCTCCAGAAAACTTTATTGGTTAGGATTATTTTGTCTATCATTGATTATTTGTGTTTCCATAAGAAATTTAAGATACTTTTTCAATTCTGTGTACAATTGCATTGGAAATTTTACAGGTTTGGAATTGAATTTGTAGACTGCTTTGGGAGGATGGCCATTTTCACAATATTAATTCTACCCATAAATTAGTATGCAGTAGTCTTTCAACCTTCTGGAATCTTCTTAAACTTCTTTCAGGGTTTTAAAGTTGTCACTGTGTAAGGCCTTTATTTCCCTTGTTAGAATTTTTTCTGAGGTCCTTTGAGGCTATTTGATCCCCTGAATTCTTTCTTTATGTGCTTGTCATTGGTATATAGGAAGGCTACTGATTTTTGTGTGTGTCAGTTTTATATCTTGCTACATTCCTGACTGTGTTTACTAGCTATAGGCGTTGTGTGGAGCCATTAGGGTCTTTTATGGATATAATGCTATCATCTATAGATAGAAATATTTTGGCTTATTCCTTTTCTATTTGAATTCCCTCTACTCCTTCACTTGTCCTATTGCTTTAGCTAAGATTTTTCTTAGGAGGGTGGTAGTGAGAATCCTTGTTCTGTTCCTGACTTTAGTGAAAAGACTCTTGAGTTTTTCTCCATTTTGCAAGATATTGGCTGTGGGATTGCTGTATATTACCTTTATTATTTTGAGGTATGTCCTATATATCTCTGGATACTCATGAAAGTGTGTTGGATTTTGTCAAAATCCTTTTCTGGTTTCTGTTATTGTGGTGGATTATGTTTAATGATTTATGTATACAGAACTATCCATGAACCTCTGAGATAAAGCCAACTTTATTTCAGTGGATAATCTTTTTGGAGGTGTTCTCGAGTTCTGTTTGTATTCTTTGATAAATTTTATGTCTGTATTCCTCAGAGATATTGGCCTATGATTTTCCATTTGGTGGGTTTTTATATGAATTTGGTGTTAGGGTTATACTGACTTCATAAAAAAAAAATGTTACCACTCTTTCATTTTCTATTTTACCTAGTTTGTTTGTTTTTGGCTTAGAAGATTTTAAACTATTGCTTCTATCTTGTTGGATTATGTGTGTCGATTTAAATTATGTATTTCATCTTGATTTCTCTTTGTAGAAACTCACCAATTTCTCCTAGGGTTTCTGGATTCATGGAACACAGATTTCTAATAAGATTATTTGAATTTCCTCCAAGGTCTTTTGTCATGTCTTCTATTCCACTGGTAGTTTTGTTAATTTTGATCTTTTTTCTCTTTTATTAACTTGCATAGAGGTTTGTTGATCTTTTTAATCCTTTCAGAAAACAAACCTTTGTTTCACCGATTCTTTGTATTGTTTCCATTTCTAATTTCAGCTCTGGTTTTGAGTATTACTTCCTATCAAGTTGACTTTTTTTCTTGGTGTTTCTTCTTATTTTCCCAAGCTTTTAGGAGTATCATTAAATTATTAGTTGTGACCTCTCAACTTTTTCCATGTAGGCACTCGCTGCAATAAATGCTGTTGTTGGGACTACCTACTGTTCCTCATAGGGTTACCTCACTGTTCCTCATAGGGTTACCTCACTGTTCCTCATAGGGTTACCTCACTGTTCCTCATAGGGTTACCTCACTGTTCTTCATAGGGTTACCTCACTGTTCCTCATAGGGTTACCTCACTGTTCCTCATAGGGTTACCTCACGGTTCCTCATAGGGTTACCTCACTGTTCCTCATAGGGTTACCTCATGGGTTCCTTATAGGGTTTTCTCCCTTTCTTCATGGGGTTTCATATACTGTGTTTTCATTTTCATTCCACTTTAAACCTTCTAATATTTTCTCCTTGGTTTATTTCTTGGCTCAATCATAGTTCAATAGTGTGGTGTTTAGTTTTCATGAGTTTCTGGACTTTTGATTGACTTAATATCTTGCAGTATTCCATTGTAAACACATCATCTTTGAGAAAAGACCATGCCCAGTGACCATGTCTTAAAGGTTCTCAAACTTCTCACTAGCACCACAGAATGGTGATCAACCCTTTAACATGAACCACTGGAACATGCTTTCACACCACAGCAATTATAAACATCTGTGCTATTCATTCTCAGACATTTACCCAGAACTCTGTCTGGGACTGTGAGCATGTATACAGCACCCATTCTCCAACACACACACACACACACACACACACACACACACACTGCTCTGCAGTCATGTTCTGGCTCCCCAGGAACTGGTACCTTCATACTAGAGCCGTGCCAGCTGTTTAAGGCTCATTCTCATGAGGGTTGATGTCTTAAATATTGTTTTGTGTCTGTTTAACAAAAGTTAAGTCAGAGAATGTGATTCTGTGCATGCCTGTACTATTGAGTGGTGCCATGTTTTCAAAGCTTACACTGACATTATGATTTTATAGCATTTGCTTGTATTGATATTCTACAATTTACCAAACTCGAATGCAGAAGAAAGCATTTTACAGGGGCTTATAGTTTGAGAAGGTGAATCAATGACCTTCATGGTGGGGAGCATGACAGCAGGCAAACAGGCATGGTGCTGGAGTGGTATTTGAGAACACACAGCTGACATACAAGTAGGAGTCAAAAAGAGAAGTAACTGGGAGTGGAGTGGTCTTTTGAGACCTCAAAGCTAACCCTTAGTGAAATATATCAGCTCTGATTGGGCCTTTAATAGTCATCTATTCTCTGAATTTTGACCAGTAATAGAGGTAGTCTCTGTTTATTGCAAAAAGGAAGCTTTTGCAACAAGGGGTGAGATCTACATTTCTGTGGGAGATATAAGGATAAGTATTTAGAATACAGCGAGAGATTACATTAGATTATGTTCCCTAGACAGGATAGGAAAAACGTACCAGTCCAGTGTCAACAGGATGATCACCTGGACAAGACAGGAACAATGACGGCACCAGCTGACATGTCAATGTGGAAGAAATTCCACAAGGTCCGAACCCTAGATGAATAGTTACAAGTGCTCAATAGCTTTTAAGAGGGGGAGAATCAGTCTCCTCCAGGACTGAGCTCCTCTATAGGTTGTCCAAGCTGAGTGATCAGCTCTGGACACATGTATGTATGAACAATCCCAAATGGGCTAAGTAGGTTGTTTGTACAAGGAATATGTACACACACACACCACACACACACACACACACAATATTATGTATTATACATGTATATATATATATATATATATATATATATATATATATATATATATGTGTGTGTGTGTGTGTGTGTGTGTGTGTGTTTAAGCATAATAGAGAAGAGGAGTCATGAATTGGGGTGGAGAGGGACATGGAAGAAGCTGGAGAGAGAAATGTAGATAGAGTGCTTATGTCTGAAGTTGTCCAAAAAAATTACATGAAGAATGCTCTTCATGTTGCCGTGTTTTAAACAAAAACACAAGGTGGGTGTGGGTGTGGTGGCACATGCTTACCCAGCACATGGGAGACAGATGCAGGAATTTGAGATCAACTTGGTTTAAATAGTGCATTCTTGGACAGCTAGGAGCACATAGGGAGACCCAGTTTCCCAAAAACAAATGACAAACAACCCCTCCCGACAGACACACAAACACACACAAAAACCCCAGCCAAGCAGAAACCCACGATTGATTTTTACCTGAAAACGTTCTCTTCTGGAATTGTGACATTCCCTTCACAGAGTTATAATTAAGAAAATTGTGGAATTTACAGTGTAACCCTGAGTGCACAAGCTGTAACTTTCTTGGCCACATTTTAGGAATTTGACACTTCTTTCTTTTGATCATGTATGAAGAGATTTTTCTCCTTGAAGGGGAGGAGGGCTTTATGCTAGAGCCTCTTAGGTTTATTTTAAACCATTATGAAGACTTATTCTTTGTAATGCAGTTTTATAGACTCCCATACTCATATGTGTTATACCCAGAACATCCTCTCCAACCAAATGTATATATTTGATTTTACTGTAGGTAGAGCTTGGGGTGGAAGCCTGGGGATTGAGTCCAGAGTGATGCTCTGAGGTGCAGCTGTACTGGCTGCTGCTGATATTCTTCTGGATCACGTTGCACTTTTCACCTCATTGAAGGCTGCTACTCTCACTCATGCATAGAACTCTAGATTAGAACTGGCACCTCTGCACACACACACACACACACACACACACACACACACACACACACCATTCTGGTCCCCTGTGGTATCTGTTGGAGCCCCACTAGATGGACTCTGTATTGCAACTGGCCAAGGGCAAGAGCAGAGGAGTGAACTGAGGCTAGAAGCCACACTCCTCTGGTCACTCTCAAAGTCAGAATTGCTCCAGTTATCCTAGCTCCTGTCTCTGCTCCTGCAGTTTGCCTTCGGGAGAGTTTGTAGGGCTTGCTGATGACTTATCATCGATGTTTGTTCCCCCTGTTTTTCTTTTTTTCTGGGCATTTATTGTAGTCACATTCATAAGAATTGCAACATTCCTGTCTTCACTCCAACCCTTAAATTGGAACATTGGCTACTGAGGAAGGGGAAGCTCATGAGCCTAGGAGGTAAACAAAAAAATCAGGTACAGAGAATAGGACCTTGGAAGATGCTTGAGGGGCCCTACCAGTATAACAGGTACCAAACAAAACAGCTGGTGATGGAGACTGAGCAGGCAGACTACAGAAGGAGAGGTTCAGACTCTGGAGCTGTTTAACGGACTGCATAGAGCTCCAGGGGTGCTGTAGCCATTCCCCACGTGGAGTGGAGCTCCTGGTGACACAGCTGATCTAGAGTTAATCCCTTGTAACTCCTCATTCCTGTTCATGTTAGTAACCCTAATAAAAAGAAGTCCATTGGTTCACCAAATCGGTCATTGGTACATTCTTTACTTTGGTCTATCTTGAGCTCCCATTAGAGGACATGTGTATGCTGTCTCCACAGGAAGACTGTGAGATACATTTGAGCAAGAGCATCTCATGCCTCAATCTGACAGGTGATATAATGCCATCATAGCACCCATGACATCCTTGACCTGTGCTTGACAGAACCTTAGCCTGCTTAATTTCACGAAAATTTAAAGTAGGTACTTGATCAGAGTGGTTGGACCACCATATGGGACACTAAAGAGCCATAAAACTTTGCATCTAACAGCCATGTTGGCTGACACAAGATCAAAACATCTGAACAAACAACTCAACAGGTCGCCTCGTGGAGTGTGTGGTGAGGGATGAACACTTTGCAGAAGACGAGGGGAGTTCATTTGCTTCTTAACGCTCGGCACCAGAAAAACACAGGCAACCTCCATGGCTCACAGAGCCCGGCACAGTGTTCTGGCAGGCCCACAGACCTTTCAGGCGGCACAGCAGTTGGTGATTGCTCTAGCCCTGGGACTCTCTGGGAGCAGTGGTGGCAGCTTGGGATAATTGTTTGCTTTGCTCGCATAGTTGCCTCTTGTGTAGGCACAGGCTGAGCTTTACAGTTCAGAAGTTAAGCACATTAGAATATTTATTTAAAGGCAATTCCACTGCCTGCTCTTTCTGGGTAGCTGGGCTCACCATGTATGTCACTATACACCCCCCCCCCTAATGCACACTCGCATTATGGCATTGGCCCAGCTTGCAGGGACATTGTTTCCCCGTGGTTAGCAAATGGCTTCTTTCACAAGCTTTTAACTCCACAAGTTTGCAACCACTAATTCTTAAGGGTTTTGACAAATCTCCCCAGTTAAATATTAAATAATAAATGTGTCCCGGATGGTAGCAGTGCTTTGTGGAGTCTGTTTGAAGTGTCCTTTAAAATATTAAATTCAAATAAATGATGGAATCAGAACAAAGGCTATATCTTAAGACAAATTCAGCCAAGGCTCTTTAACCTTTGAGCTCTCGACATAGATTAGAAAACCAGGGCAGCACACGCTTCCGTAGCAAACTGAAGTGGGATTTTGGAAGTCGTTCCTGCAAATACAGGTAACCCACACCTAGGTCTGATCCACCCTTGCCATTTTAGAGCAGAGATTTGGATGCTCATTATTTGATAAGAATGTGGGGTTTTTTTTTTAAGTGCTTATGTTCAAAGTAGCAAATCCTTCAAAGCGCTTGCTTTGGATGCCGTGTTTATTCCCTGTCAGTGTGTTCCATATGAAATCTGTTCTGCTTATAATATCCACCACAGTTGGAGCCTTGCAAAAATCTGTTTCATATCTGCCCTTTGCTCTTAGCTTATTCTGTTTTATGCTTCTTCCAAGTTATCTGTTTGTAAGCAGTCTTTCTTGGAAGTAGACAGTCCTGTGGGAGGAGGTGCAGCTGGGGTTGACCAGTCTCTGGGGCATCCTGGACTCCTGGCACATGAATCCCGGAGGGAGCAGGTAAAGAACAGGATAAGTCTAATAGTTGAGAAAAAATAAATTCTACGCCCTTTGTTCCCCCACCCTGTGCAGGCAGCACCCACTGGCTCCTCGTGGATTTGTGCTTGCTACAGGGTCTCCATATGCTCTCTTTGCTTCTTCCATACTGCACTGTCTCCTGTGGCTCCTGATCCAACCTGGCCAGAACAATAACTGTCTCTGAAGCAGAGGGGACACGTCAGGCCATAAGGCTTGTATGACAAAGGAGCCTTGTTATAGGAATTGGCTTCCATGGTCAGAGCAATGGTTGGCTTCAAGGAGGCTGACATCATTCAGAAATCCACCAAGTACTTTTTGAATGGATGTGGGTTTCAAGGGTTTCTGAAAGGAGTGGGAGCGAGGTGTTTACTTTCTCAGGTCCACCACCGTGAGAGGACAAGGAAAGCATCCTCTTGAGCTAAAGACTTTTACCCCTCGTCCCTACCTCCTTACTAAAGTACCACCCCATAGATAGGGCTGTATTCCCTTCGCTTTAGAAATAAAGAAGCAATCTGATGTTGTGTGAAAGGTTGGAACTTGTCCAACTCAACAAAGGGAACCTGAGGATTCAGAGAAATCCATCCTCCTGAAGTCTAAGATAAGTTTCATCTTTCTTCTACAAGGAGAAATTAGACAATATACTGCTGCCACCTTGGTTTGTGTACCACTATTTGTGAAGCTCTGTGTGGCACCTGCCATTGCCTTGTGTGGCTAAGCTCTTGCTAAGTCCTAGGCCCTGGCACCTGTTCCCTGGTTCGAAGGCTCTTCTTTTCCCTTCCTGTAGAGCCACTCTGTTCTGGCCACTAGGGGGCCTCATTGGTTTGCTGTGGACAGAGCAAAAGTCAGCTTCTGAGATGAAAAACTATCTAAAGGACGCCTGACCTTTGGTCTTAGGCTGGGTGGCCCGGAGCAAGTCACTTGGACCTCTGGGACTTATTATTTCAGTTGGAAGAAGGAGTTGAGAGCTGTTGTTTGCTGAAGACCTACTGTGCATCATATTAGCTATTGCTTTAGCTGGATTCCCTAGAGTCAAAGTCTAGGACAAACACTTGGATTACTTGGAAATGTGGATAGCAAAAGAAGGTGACATGGAGGGGAGAGAAACAGATACAGGGATGGAGCAGTCAGGGTGACCAATATCTCCTCAGTAGAGTCCAGAGCACCCCAGAAACTGGGCCATTCACCTCCCGACTCCCACCTGAGTCGGGATAAACTTGAGTGGAACCTGAGACAGAACACGGACACACGTGGCACGCATGTGAGGTGTGTGCGTCTGAACTGAGATGAGCTGTGGCTGAAATAAGAAAAGAGCCAAAAGCAATGAGGGCCTGATGACTATTCAGATGCTCTTCCACTTCCAAGGTGGCCCTTGCTAAGCCGGCGGTAAACTGAGAACATACTTAGTTAAAAGTGTGCTTGATACACATCAGTATCAGTCGTCACAGCTTAGCTTGGCCTATGTGACCCTGTATATTAAACTTCAGTTGACATTGAACGACACGTGTAACCTATGATCACTGCTGGGAATGAAAGACAGTAATTATGTTGGTATACTATCACAAAACAGAAAATTTCTAACAATGATGACCATATTGGTTGTAATATAGGCTACAACCTATAGAGCCTATGCAACCTTCAAGTGTACCCTGCACAGCCGATGTAAGGATCTCTCATCTTCCTGCCAGGGCTGAGACTATTTAGTGTTAGGGTGCTGGCTGTAGAGACAGATATAATGTATTCAATAGTGTTTTAGGAGGAGGGAGCATTTAGCTATTTCTGTCTACTTTCAAGGAACATCTCCTTCCATTGGAGACATTTCTTTGGTGGGAGAAGGGAGAGAGGGGAGAAAAAAAAAATCCTCCCAACAATGAATTTTTTGGTGATTCAGCAAATCCTCCCAAAGCCAAGGTCTCTGTGGAGTCTCTGTGGATGAGTGAACCTTCTTCATAAAATTTGTCTTTCTTCATTCCTGTTAGGGCAGGACCCTAGGATGCTGGGTACTTTTGAGATGTCAGCTAATGCTACCTGTCTTAGTCAGGGTTTCTATTCCTGCACAAATGTCATGACCAAGAAGCAAGTTGGGAAGGAAAGGGTTTATTTGGCTTACATTTCCATACTGCTGTTGATCACCAAAGGATGCAGGACTGGAACTCAAGCAGGTCAGGGAGCAGGAGCTGATGCAG
>NC_034591.1:74318519-74327933 GCF_900095145.1 Mus pahari
CCAGCCCAGAGATGGCACCACCCACAAGGGAACCTCCCCCCTTGATCACTAATTGAGAAAATGCCTTACAGCTGGATCTCATGGAGGCACTTCCCCAACTGAAGCTCCTTTCTCTGTGATAACTCCAGCTGTGTCAAGTTGACACAAAGCTAGCCAGTACACTACCTTAAAGAGCATCTAAGTTCCCTCATGGGTGTGACTAATTCTGCCCCTGTCCCCACAAAACCATCCTAATCGAATCAACGTCCACAAAGAAATACTTCTCCAATCTAAACCAATAGATCTGTGTTGCGTGGGCAAGAAGTGAACACATCTGTCGAAGGACTTTCTTCCTCTGGGTGAAATGGCCCTGAAGCCAACACAAAGAGAAGCTTGAGTCCGTGCTCAGACATAGGCAGAACATTCTCCTGTGAACAATCTCCGGGGGGCTTACTCATTCAGAGCTGCCTTCATCTGGGTGTGACTCATACTCTCTCTACTCAAGACCATCCATGCTCCAGGTTATCTGAGATATGGTGTCACATGGTATCAGATGATTGGTGACATTTTCCAGAGAGCTGCCACAATCAGGTTGCCATTTGCCATGGCTTCCTTTGCGGTCTCATACTTGGTGCTTGTGTCAAAAGGCAATTGTTTTTAGGAAAAGAAAGCCAACTAAAGAAACACAGGGCAAAACCCCGTCATCTTCCCTATGCTATAGCAAGTTCAAGCTGCTCTCAGCTTCCTCAGAATTGTGGCCAGCTTCTCTGGCACTGCGTCTGCCTCTCTGATTCTACCCTGCCTCTCCTTCCAGTCTTACTGTCCCAGTGCTGCTCTGAATGGGGTCCTTCCAAAATTGAAATCTTTCAACAGTTCCATGTTGGCTTTAGTTTTTCTCCCAGAGTAAAATAAGAACTCAAGAGCCCTCACTACTGGGTTCCATCTGCTTTTTCACTCAGTCCCTACATGGTCGTGAGAACGCAGCCCTGTGTGGAGTGCCCAGGCACAACCTTAATATCAGCCTTAGCTGTAAACAATTCCCCACTATCAGTGGTGTCTTCTGGTCACCCTAGCACATGCATCTCTGCCCTGTTAGGAGCAAGAGTGTTGACCCAAACACTGACAGAATGCACTGAACGAAGCCACAGATAAAGTAAATGATTCTCTTTCATTCTGAGTGGGTTTTCTTAGTTTCATTTCTGCTGCTGTGATAAAGAATGTGGCCAAATACCTTTTCTGGCCTCAGTGGGTGAGGATGCACCTAGTCCTGCAGTGACTTGATATGCCAGGTTGGTTTGATACCCAGGGAGCCTTCCCCTTCTCAGAGAAGAAAGGAAGGGGAAGATGGGGGGAGGGTCCTTGTGAGGGAGGAGCAGGAACATCAGGGATGTGATTGGGATAAAATAAAAATATTTATTTATTTGTTAAAGTGAATAAATAAATAAATAAATAAATAAATAAATAAATAAATAAATTGTTTAGTGATAACAAATTATTTCAGCTAACATTTTATGCTCCCCCAATGAGGAAAGTCATGGTGGGAACTTAAGGTGGGAAGCTGGAAGCAGAAGCAGAGGGTGTAAGGAACACAGCTTACTGCCTTGCTATTTGGCTTGCTCATCCTGATTACTTATGCAACATAGGGCCACCTCCCCATGGGTAGCTCTGCCACACTGGCTTGCACCCTGCAACATCAGACAAGAAAATGTCCCACAGAATTGCCTATAGGTCAATCTGATGGTGACATTTTCTCTGAGGTTTTTTATTCCTAGATGACCTTAGCCCATCTAAGGTTGACAAAATGCTAGCCAGCACAGTGGTGATTTGGTCAAGCTAACATGGCAAAGAGAGATGCTGGACATTCTAGGGACTGGTAAGAAATATTAGGACGTAAATCCCCAACCCTTCTGCTGTAAGTCTTAATTATAGATCTTAGAGGTTTATTTGATTTTTGTATTCTAAGAGGGCTAGGTGCCTGAATAATTAAATATATACATGATTATGCTTAGCTTCCCCACTGTCTAGATTGTCTCATTTGTTTTATTATGTAGAAGAAAATGTGAGTGGCTCTTTATAGCATGAATATTAATCACTCTGCTTGGTGAATTGGTTGAATAAACACTGACATTGCCTCCTTAATATTCAATATGGCAAATTTTTCACAGTTTTAAGGCATAGACAAGTGTGGCAGAATAAGATGTCCTGCCACTAAGCTCCTACAATATAAAAAATTGGTAGGTCTATAAATCAAATTGCTGTCCAAAAGTGACTTTCTGCTTCAAAGAAGTAAATCATTTTAGTTAATCCACAAATTAAATCTTAACTGTTATTAAATATGAGTTCCTTGTCTTTGATTTAAGTAAGAAATTAAAAATCTCTTGCATTGTGTTTTGTGTATTATATATGTATTATATATTGTGCTACCAGTTTCTGGTCTGATTTGTATTATACAGTGGGGGTTCAAGGCAGAGGCATATATGCAGGTGTGTTGCGTAAATGGCTTTCTGCAGATGGAACCCCCAACCCCATGAAAGCAAGCTCACTGAAGGAGCTTCTTATCTCTTCTTCCTTTGGGCACAAACGCATTGCTCATGAACGAATTCTTTTTATGCTATCCTAACTACCATTTGAACTGTTCGGTTGGTGTGTATTCCTTGCATGCAGTGTTGAGCTGCATAGAAAATTTCGTTCACACATACATACAATGTGTACTCTGACTTTATTCATGCCCTCCGGTGCTCACCTTACTTCACCTCCTCACCCCACGGTGGCCAATGTCTTCTTTTTTTACCAGGCTTCTACTATCATATCATCTGTATATCTGAACACACACCCACACACATGCACACATGTATACACATACATACATAATACATGCACACCACACACATATACATATCTACACAAACACACACACATATATACATAATGTGATATTTATTTTTCTGCTTCTGACTTATCTCATTTAATATGGAGATCTCTAGTAGCATCCAGTTTTCACCAAACAATGGAACTTCATTCTTATTTAGGCTGAATAAAACTTCATTTTGACACTGGAAAGATGGCTCAGCAGTTAAGAACACGTGCTGCGCTTGCAAAAGACCTATGTGCACTTCCTAGCACCCACGTCTGGCAGCCTACAGTCACTTGTAAGTCAAGCTCCAGAAAATTCAACACTCTCTTCCTGCCTCAGTAGGCACCTATACTCATAGTTCAAATACCCCACTTCCTCAACAGGATACTAATTTAAAGTAGAAGAAATCTTTAGAACTCCACTGTGTGCATTCTGCATTCTCTTAGTCTTTCACCTGTTGATGGATACCTAGGTTTTTCTAATAACTTGGCTATTGTGAATAATATTCTAATAAGGATGGATAAGCAGGTATTTCTATGTATGTTGGTATGAGTTATGTAAGTACATATGCAGAAGTGGATTATATAATAGTTCCCATAGTGGTTAGACTAATCTATATTGCCACCATCAGTGTCTTAAATATTCCCTTTCTCTTACATCTTTCTCAGCATTGGTTGTTGCTTCTTTTCTCATTGTCTGCTATTCTGCCAGGTTTCTTTTTTGAAATTTTTTTGGCCAAGTGTTCTATGACAAGTAGCAGTTCCCCCAGGACCCAGGTGATAAGCTGATTATCTCTGCCTTCCACTGGTTCCAATTGTCCCTAATGTCAGAGGTACTATGAAGATACCAGGAAGATGGTTTTCTATAAGTCATGTTAGAATTTTATATACAACATTTCCCAGCAGGGACAGGAAAGGCAAATGAGACATCTAACTTAGGGCCAGTTTGCAGGGTGGGCCATTATCAAAGTTTGTGAACAGAGTATTAATATTGTTATTATATTTTAATAAAACATTACCTACCTTTTAATTCTTTTTTAAATTTTAATTTAAAATTACTTTTATTCTTTGAAATTTTTTCATGTATTCAGTATATCTTGGTAATATCCATTCCCCTTACTCCTTCTTTCAAACTCCATCCAGCTTTATCAACCATCTCCCTTCCAAATTCATTCATTCATTCATTCATTCATTTTCTCTCTCTCAATAAATTAAATTTGATACTGCTGATTATATACTAAACAAATGTGTAGGGTTATGGGATGGGGCATGAGCAACCTACCAATGCTGCCCTTCCCCAGAGTGGCTCTCCTCTTTCAGCAACTATCGAGTGCCAATGGCTCTTTACCTAGGGGTGTAGCCACTGGATCCTATTCCCCGCTTCATGGAAATATTTTTAACTGGCTTAATTTTGTGCAGGTTTCAAGTAAATGTGCTGCTGTGCTCTCATGAGTATAAATACCACATAATATCTAGAGGAGAGCAGTTCACATTCTCCCTCCTTGTCCTCTGAATATTAGTCATCTTGACTACTGATATTTTCACATATCCTTAAACTTTTTTTTCTAATCTTATTCCTATTAATACCCTTTTCAATTGATATTTTTGTTGAATGATTTATGGGGTGAACTGTGATATATATATATATTATATATATATATATATATATATATTCATATTTGAAAAGTCAAACTTAGCAAATCCATCATGTCATGTGTTTATTACTTTTTCCCATGTGGACTTTTAAATCTATAATTTTCACAATTTTGCAATAGATTTATCACATGTTCAATAAATGTAAAGCATCATATTCCCCCTGTCTAACTGAAACTTTTCGGATACACCATCGCCTTTCTCCCACAGCCTTGGCTAACTCATTTTGCTCTCTACTTCTGTGCGTTTGGCATTTGGAGTTTCACATGCAGCTCAGATCATGCCATCCTGCTCTCCCACACATGGTAGGATTTCCTTCTCTTCTAGGACTTGGTAGTGTTCCACTGTGTGGATGTACCATTGTCTTTCTCCATTCATCCATTGGTGGGCTCTTTTAAACCCAACATGACAGAAACACAAAGGATCACCAGACCACTATGACAAAGTATGAATTTATAAGTCAATCAGTTGGATAATCAGAATGCTTAAATGTTACACCATCCTCCATCCACAAGCACCCCACCCCCAGTACATGTTATGCTGTCTAAATGCTGTGAAAACTTCCTGCTTCATTAAATGAGTTTACTTATCTACTGATAAAAACAAAACAAAACAACTGATTGTATCATGGCAAATTTTATTGAAAAGACAATCTTCAGCGAAAAGATAAGAGTGTTTTTCATCAGGCTAGTAACTAATTGACATCAAAACATTTTTTTTTTTTTTTGAGACAGATTTTCATTATATCACGTAGTCAGGCCTGGAAGTGGAAATCTGCATGTCTAGCCTCCTAAATGTAAGGATGTGCTAACACACTTGGGTTAAGGTGATCTTTCCCCTAAGGAGAAAATTAAATATGAAAAGAGATAATAGTCCATGCGAACACCTGTTCCTTGAAGAGAAAAAAACAAGCATGCAGGAAAGGCAGAGGCAACAGAAGCAGGTGCACCCATTACAGGTGTGTCTGGTTTGGAGATGGTAGCACACCTAGAGCTGCCACTGCTGTGCTGTCCCTAAAGCATAGATGTCCCTTGACTGACACATGGCCACATCTCCATTGTAATCAGGAAAATCATAAGCTGAGAATGCGCATGGCTCACCTAAGCTTCTGAACAACAGTCCAGCAACGTTGGACATCCGTTACTTCCCCTTGCTGTCTGTGATGGCCAGGAGCTGAGGACAGGAGTATACTCAATATCAGGATTCCAGAAAGAGACAAAGCCACAAAATTTCAAGTAAGATGTCTATTGGATGTGCACCATTTCTAAATCACTGTTAAGTTGAAATAAGTCAACTGAACTACTGTGAGTTATGTGCCATGTAAATGTGTGAACTTCCTGAAGGGAGAACCATGTGCATATCTTTAGATTTTCCTCAAGTTGTAGCTAACTTAATGGGTTGGAACAAAGAAACGTAATGTTAATGGCGAGCATCTGCCCGCAACCATCCCCAGCGACACAAGAAAGATGCTACCACAGTATCTTCAAATTATAGGGTTCCCTTCAGGTGGAATTGGTCAGCTTCATTGTTCTGTCCCGAAAACAAAAGGAATTTTCAGGTTTAGCAATACTCAGTTGGTGTCAAGGCTCCATGGGTAAATGTGCTTGCTCTGTAAGCTTGTTCCCCCAAACCCAGGTAAATGGAAGGGGAGAATTGCTCCACAAAGTTGTCCTCTGCCCTCCACTTGTATGGCTTAACATGTCTGCCTCTCTGCCATCACACACAGACAACACACCACACACACACACACACACACACACACAGCCCACTAATAAAGAATAGCCATTTAAAATACCCTCTTAGATAAAAAGAATTCTATCTCATTGCCCTCAGTTGATAATCAAGAGAATTTAGGACAAACTAATTGTACATGGTTTATCAGTATAAATAGACATTATTTCTAAAGAGAAAACAGTGGACTTTTTGGGTGAGAAAATTCCAATAAACCCTAGCCCCTTAAATGCACAGCTCAATGCTCAACACTGGGAAAAACAGCCAACTCTGACACCGAAATTCAAGTTCAGTCCTCACCTCAAGATTAAATAAAGCCGATTTAAATTCTGAGACTAAGTAGCTGACAGAGACCATTTTCCTAGATGAACATTTTTCACCTGGGCTTTATTTTTCTGGAAGAAATACACTGCATTGGTTATGCATTGATCAAACTTTTATTGTGCCAGCTGTACTTCACAGACCTCAAAAAGTGATTCAAGCACAACAAGAGAACATAAAAGCACAGACATAATGGCTTTAAGTCCCAGAGAGGCAATTACAAGTTTGATTCCAGTGAGGCAGCTGGACTCCATCGGAAAGCTAAACACCTTCTCCATATTAAGCAGTTATGAAGGCTCAGGATGTAAATAATAAATTTGCTCTGCAGTCATATTTGTAAAGCACAACCCTGTTAATACACGGAAAGAATCAGGCAATAAATTTCACACTAATTCCTGTGCAGAGGAGAATTTTGCAGAGTTCAAATGTGTCAAGACAGGTAAGAAAAAAAAACCTGCAAGGTATGAAATAACTAATTATTGGGATAAAGCAAATGAAAAAAGATGAGGCTAATGCAGGCAGAATGGGATGGGAACTCTTTCACCACTTGGAGGTATGCTCAGTCTAATGCAGCTTTTTGTATGCATGGTGTTTCTCTGCCTCTCTTGGAAAGAAAAATGAAAGTAAATGGGCCATTGTGTTGCTTCCCAAATTAATTCACAAAAGCCCAGGACAAGACACTTACGGAACTAATCATTGTATATGTTAGCATCTTTCTCTGCCCCTGAATTTGTTGATTTAGGAATTGAGAAGGGTATCATATTTATACTAGATTCAATCCAACGTAAGAAAACATTGGGCTTTTCTGAGCTCCCCATTGAGTGTTCTAAATATGTTCATTAATTTATTAACCTGCCAAACACTTAATGCTGGTTACACACTAGCCCCTGGAGTGCAAAGATCACAAGACATCTAAGCCATGGGTTAGTAGGTAACTCAAAATACTGATGCAAATCTGCTCCTGCGAGCCTGGGGTGTGGTGTGGGCTATTGGGAAAGGAAAACACTTAGGTTATTTGATTGTTCCAGACAACAAACCAAAGAGGAACTGCTGGCCATCTGCACATCTGTGTATGCTCTCCATTTGATTCAATGATTCTATTTTTATGTTATCTGAGGTATTTAGAAATATTTAAGGGAGGATAAAAGAAATGAAGCTAATCAAAGAAAAATTATGCTACCCTAGTCACTGAAAACTCTTAATGGTTTTGTGTAGAGTAGCCCTCATGATGAAATTGGAGAAAGCAAGTGACTGAGGGATAAGGTGATGGGTGGAAAATGCCCGAGAAGTCACTTCAAGAGGGTATGAGATGCTTCATGCTGAGATGGGGCCCTTCTAGAAGCTTTAATTTTGGGAATTTGTGATCAACAAAGAGTAGAAAGTCATGGAGAGTGAGATCATTACTGTACAGAGCTTGAAGTAAGGGTGTCACAGGTAAGAGTATTTGATCTGCCCAATAATTTTCCTTTCTCCAACTTGCCAGCTCCTACCTAGAGTCAGCATAGCCAGATGTTTTCTAACATGTACAGGCATCTGGATTGTCATTTGTAGATTTTTTTCTCAACCCAGTTACATATCTACCCTTGTCTAGCTGCTCCTGAAGATCAGGTAGAACGATTATTCTCTGATATCTTAACTCAAATCATTTCATTCATGGCATTAAAATGTATAATGATTTCCACTCCATAAGGTAACATCTCATAATGACACTCAATTTTCCAGGGTTGTGTTTTTATAGCTAAGTGACTTATAACATGAAATGCTAACAAAATCTTATACAAATGTACACTATAGCTCCACAAAAGTCTATATTCCAGGTGTACAGGTGCTAGGTGAACAGAGATAGTGGGGACTTTTATTTATTAAGTTATTGATTTACTTTATAACCTGTTTGCAGCTTCTCCTCCCACCTCTCCTCCTAGTCCTCCCTCTCACCTCCCTTCATTCCTATTCTCATTTTCCTCAGAAAAGGGAGGCCTCCCATGACTATCAGTAAGTCTTAGCATATCAAGTTGTAGTAATATTGGGCTTCTTCCATTGAGGCTAGACAATGTAGCCCAGTTAGGGGAAAGGGGTCCAAAGGCAGGCAGTGTAGTCAAGGACAGCCCCTGCTTCCTCCTTATAAGTCCCACATGGAGACCCACCTACACAACTATTACATATGCTCAGAGGGTCTAGGCGTGTCCCAGGCATGCTCTAGGGTTTGCAGTTCAGTTAAGAGCTCCTATGGGCTGAGGTTAGTTGACTCTGTATGTTTTCTTGTGGTGTCCTTGACCTCTCTGAATCCTTCAATTCATCCTTCCCCTCTTCTACAGGACTCCTCAAGCTCCAGTCAGTGTTTGGCTGTGGATCTTTACATGGCTTTCCATCAGTTGCTGGGTAAAGCCTTTGTGGTGACATTTATGCTAGGCTTCTGTCTGCAAGTGTAGCAGGATATCATTAATAGTGCTGGGGTGGATTCCTTCTCATAGTATGGCTCTCAGGCTAGGACAGTCATTGGTTGTCCCTTCCTTTAAATTCTGCTACGTATTTGATTCCTGCACATCTTGTAGGCAAGACAACTTGTGAGTCTAAGGTTTTGTGGATGGGTATCTGTCCCAATCCCTTCATTGGATGCCTGGTTACAGGACATGGCTGGTTCAGGCTCTGTATTAACTTTAGGAAGTTTTTTTTAAATTATTATTATTTTCTTTATTTACATTTCAAATGCTATCCCAAAAGTTCCCTATACCCCCCCCTGCTCCCCTACCCACCCACTCCCACTTCGTGCCCCAGACCTTCCCCTGTGCTGGGTCATATAAAGTTTGCAAGTCCAAGGGGCCTCTCTTCCCAATGATGGCCGATTAGGCCATCTTCTGCTACATATGCAGCTAGAGA
>NC_034591.1:74330918-74333436 GCF_900095145.1 Mus pahari
ATTTGAAGTTCTTATCATACAGATCTTTCACTTCCTTAGTTAGAGTCACACCAAGGTATTTTATATTATTTGTGACTATTGTGAAGGGTGTTGTTTCCAACTTTAGGAAGTTTTATGAGCTGAAAAGTATCACTTCCTTTTAATTCATACTAGGCCTCTGCTGACCTGAAGCTGGTTCCTTCTCTTCTCTCCTATCTTGAAGTCAGGCTTTGGGAATCAGAATTTACTAAGGGTGCTATAGTAACTGGGACAGAGTAAGTTATTTCATTGTCTTTTTTGCATGTTTTAAAAATAATATAGTAGTTTAATCCTGGGCAGTACACAACAAGCAACCTCCTTCCCTCACATGGAGACCTGTCTGGTCCATGTTACTACTGAAGGCTTTCTCTCTATCCATGAAGAGTTATTTATGGATTATAAAATATCTAAACATAAATTCTGACATGAGAGAGAGAGAGAGAGAGAGAGAGAGAGAGAGAGAGAGAGAGAGAGAGAGAGATGGATGTTGGATCAGTCATTGCATTTGTCAGTGCCTTGATTTTTATGTTTAAAATAGTAATGATTTTCATTCCAATGCATCCAATGCAGTTAAGTGGGTTAAGTGAGATAATTCCTTTGACATCATAGTTTTTTGGGAAACTGACATAAAAGTCTAGTAGACATTATTATTCTTACACTGATCTGTAGGGCCCAGATAGAGACTGTTCTGGGCAAGATGCTGGGGAATAAGATTGGTTTGAGGTCATGGTTCAAAGGTATAGGCAATTTTATCTAAAGCACATGTCTATCATTCTGTTTACAGCATACTGTACTAAGCTCTTGAATCTTAGGACGTATACAAGAGACTCAAGGGGAACTGAAATATACAAGCCAAAGCCAGAAAATTGGCTACAGCAAGAATTGTAAGCTGAAACTTAATCTCCATGTGCAGCAGCTACTTTTCTTATCCTGGTGTCTTACAGAGACAACGATATTATAGGGAGACATTCTTTGGCTCACAGTTTCAGAGATGTCATTCTATTATAATGAGGAAAAAAGGGCAGAGCAGAGAAGTTCTATCACAATGGCCCAGAAAGGAGAGAAAGAAAGGAATCTAAAGCAAGACAGAGCCCAAAGGACATGGCTCTGACCTGCTGTTAGGTCTCACCCTTTACCCTTCATTACCTCAGTGTGATCCCATCAGGGAAGCCACTCACTTATTAGATAAGAGCCCTTATGACCTAATTGCCTATGGAAACACATTCCCAGAGTCACACCGAAGCATGCTTTCCCCATACCCTCCATGCTTCCTACTGGAATCAGCTTAGTAACCCAAGTGGACCAACAGTGTGTATATGAGTGTGGAAGGGAGACCACTATCCATATGCAGGCATAGTGATGGCATGATCAGTGAACACAGTGCTTTGCCCTGGATACTGTGGAATGGTGTTTCTGGATTTCTGCATTCTTCTAGTAAGCTTCGTATGGCTAAATTGGGAGTGGAGAGAAATAGGACAAAGGAACTCACTAATAGCCAGTGTGGAGAAATCATTTGAACACTTCTCAATGACAACTGATCAATGAATAAAGATTGATCCAGACTTTTCCAAGGCTGGTCTCCTGTGAGAGCTCAGGTGGTATTTTGCATCCACATTTGTTGTGTGACATTCCCTGGGGAGATGTAGATAAACATCTGTTCATTCTAAGTAGGCACTAAGGACAGCCCAAAGACGTGATTCTGCCAAAGTCCATTTTAGTGAACCGTTGAGTTTATTGAACTTTCTTCCAGGGAGAAAGATGGGAGACTCAAAGGGAGCTACATCACCAGAATGCTCATCCTAGAAAGAGGGATGACTCAGGAATGAAGCATGCATTACCTGCATATAGCTTGGGCAACTAGAGGTTCTCCTAGCTCCATCAAATTTAGTGGTAAATAACCTGCAGTCCTAAGCCTCTTGGTGTTGTAACTTGTGAATTCTTGAGTTTGGCAAGTGCTCACAGGAGTGCTTCCTTCCAGGAGGGATTGCTGCACAGCAACAGTGGAGTCTGTAACTCCATAGGCTCTCAAGAAGGCGTATCTAAGACATGTTTGTCTCTCATTTCCTCATGTATGGTATCCCCTGGCTAGGACTAACCATGTATGTATTCAGAATCATTAGTTGGTTTCCACCATTTCCTAGTGTTTAGAACATAGACTACACTGTTCACAGTGTCTCACTGTTTTGACAGTATCATTTTCCACTTCTTCAGACTTGTTCCACAGATAATTTCTTTCCAAACACTGCCTCTTTTTCTTGTGATGCTCTTTTTTTTTTTTTTTAACCCTATTGTCTTTGTCTTAGTAGAGGTTTCTATCCATGCACAAACATCATGACCAAGAAGCAATTGGGGATGAAAGGGTTTATTCAGCTTACATTTCCACATTGCTGTTCATCACCAAAGGATGCAGGACTGGAACTCAAGCAGGTCAGGAAGCAGGAGCTGNTGCAGAGGCCATGGAGGGATTTACTTACTGGCTTGCTTCCACTGGCTTGCTCAG
>NC_034591.1:74334032-74382498 GCF_900095145.1 Mus pahari
CCAACCTGTCTGCAAGAGGCGGAACACAAGGCTTAGAGGGAGGAGCCAACACTCCAGCCCTGTCCTTTGTAGCACACAGCTTGTCTTCTAGGCTCCAGCTGCCTATACTCCATTGCTGCTGCTGTTCTTGGTGGTCACCTCATGGTACTGGCATCTCCAAAACACTGCATGACCCCTTCAGTCCTGGGCCATCAATTGCAACTGAGNCTGCACCTTCACCAATGGCCTTCCATGGCCTCTCACAGTGCTGAGCCTCAGTTGCTCTGCATGACCCCTTCATGCCTTCAAAACCAGTACCACCTGGGTAACTCTTACACATTACTAAGTCCTGCTGTAGCACGAGGTACCTTGGCTATCTCTGGAACACAGCCTCTTTGTGCTTTCAGAAAATACTTCCCAGAAGATGTCACCTCAAGGATGCTGGTCTCTTTTTGTTTGTTTGTTGTTTGTTTTTTCAAGACAGGGTTTTTCTGTGTAGTCCCAGCTGTCCTGGAACTCATTCTGGAGACCAGGCTAGCCTTGAACTCAGAAATCTGCCTGCCTCTGCCTCCTAAGTACTGGGATTAATGGTATGTGCCACAACTGCCTGGCCTGCTGGTCTCTTTTTAATCACCGCTAATTTATTAGCTCCAGTTAACCGGCATCAATAGTCCCAGTAATGAAAAAGTTTCACTTTAGTAGTTCTGGTATCTTGTTAATCACAGCTGATTCTTCAGCACCAGCTAACCAGAANCACAGAATCTTCACAATCAAAATAGAAATGGCCCTGAAAAGAGTCTTTAATCTTCCCTCTGAAATTTCACAAGCCAGGCCTCCATCTTCTGCACTGTTCTCAACATCATCTTTCAAGCTCCTACACTACATCCCACAGAGCTCTTAACACCAAATGGGTCTTCTAGCCCAAAGTTCCAAAGTCCTTCCACAGTCCTCCCCCAAACATGGTCAGGTTTTCACAGGAATACCCCACTATGCTCGTACCAATTTGTCTTAGTCANGGTTTCTATTCCTGTACAAACATCATGACCAAGAAGCACTTGGGGAGGAAAGGGTTTATTCAGCTTATACTTTCCACATTCCTGTTCATCACCAAAGGAAGTCAGGACTGGAAGGTCAGAAAGCAGGAGCTGATGCAGAAGCCATGGCGGGATGTTCCTCACTGGCTTGCTTCACTGGCTTGCTCAGCCTGCTCTCTTATAGAACCCAAGACTACCAGCCCAGGGATGGTCCCACCCACAAGGGGCCCTTCCCCCTTGATCACTAATTGAGAAAATGCCTTACAGCTGGATCTCGTGGAGGCATTTCCCCAACTGAAGCTTCTTTCTCTGTGATAACTCCAGTCTGTGTCAAGCTGACACAAAACTATCTGGTACACCTATAATCACATGTGGTTTATCAACTCCTTTTCTTTTGCAGTGATTCTCAGCAGATCTGGTTAATATAAGGTCAGCATTAGCTGAGTTGCCCTAACAGATCACCTGTCTGTCCACTTCACTGCTGATGAATCCTTGAAAATCATTATTTGTTTCTCAAAATACTTTACAAATTTTTACACTTCATTGGTCCAAGTTAAAATGCTGAACATGATTGCCTTTGGTATGTTTGGTATCAAATGATATCTTTTGAGATATCTGTAATAGAAAGCTGACTCTGGAATAGTGATTTAATAATAACTCAAAAGAGTGCTTCAGAAAACTGAGGTTTCTCCTTATTTTCAAACCCAGAATAAGACTAGGTACTTATTAAATTAATATAGTGTGTTTTATTAGAGATCAATAGTATAAAGCATGAATAAATAGTGAGAGGGGAATGTAACAGGAACAAAGGGACGAAGGGGAGAAAAAGAAGGAAAATCAGAGAAAAAAAAACAAAAGGAGGGAATTCTAGAAAGATCTTTATGCAAAGATGTCATTGGTCATTCACCACATTTTTCTATTGTTGACTTAGACTCTGCAATTGCATATTGAGAATGTATACATGAGTTTTATTTTTACAATGGAGGATTTTAGTTTTTCTTCAATGGGATATGAAATTTTAATAAATCACACAACCTTCCTTCAGTTATATGACTATTTCTATAGAAGACCAAATGATAAACAACTATTTTCTATTGTTTCTTTCACCTATACGAGATTCCAAAGAGAGAAGAAGTGAGAAATGATATGATTAATGTATTAACAAATATTCTGAGGAAATGTTGAAAAACGTGGTTTTTGTCTTTCATGGGAATGCTCAAACAACCCAGGCTATTGTTAAGGAATAGCTTACTCTCCACAAACTGACAGCAAGTCCACATTGCTGAAGACAACTACACAATTTGCTGAACATGAAGAAGTTGAGCATTCATCATTATGCGCTAGCATCTTTGGTACATGAAGGTACCGTGCATGCTACTAAAAAGGAAAAGTAAACACAAGGCCTGCCACAAACCCTTTGATCAACAATTGTGTCTTGCCTGCAAGATATGCTAAGGCAATGATGGCACAAAACTTGTGAGAATATACTACCAATATCTGATTTGACTTAAGGCCCACTCTACAAAATGGAACCTATACCACCCAATACACTACTTAGGTAATTAAGAACCAGGAACTAGATAGACCAGGGACCTAAGGTAAAGTCTTACTACTTCTTATATTTCCTTTATATGTATTAATATTTTATTAAGAATAATTATGTAGGTTTATGAGATATAATGGAAGGTGTGGATATATGTGTAGAACATGGAATGGTTAAGTCAACAGAAGTAATTTAGCACCATCATTACGCATCATTCTTTTGTAAGACATTTGAAACTTTCAACAATTTTAAAATAAAAAATATTAACATAGTTATTATTAACTGTGGTAAATAATTCAATATAACTAAAGAGTGAGAAAGGTTTCACAAATCTATCCCACCTGTTTACTTTAAATTTTATGGTTTTTGAAATGTTACCTTGTATTTGTCTTAATTTGAAGTAGTTAATATCTTTATTGATTGTTTAGGAATTTTACATACTGCACCCCATTATACCCTGTTTCTTGTCCTCCCAAGCCCACCCCCATCACTATGCTAATGGAGAGAAAGTGACTTGGATCCCTGTAGTGGGAACTGGCGGAAATTTCTGTTTCACAGGGATTTAGTTCCAAGTTCTTATTTCCTAGGAGACATTGAAACAAAGCAACTTTGGGGAGAAAGGGTTAATTTTGTCTACAATTCCATGTCAGAACCCAACATTGAGGGAAGCAACAGCAGGAATCAGATGCTGAGCCTGTGTGTGGCTCTATAAGAGTAAGGGACTCACTTCACAACCACAGACACACAGCAGGAACCACAGAGGTTCCTACTTGTTGCCTGGGAGACACGTTGATGCACAGCTAGTTTTCTTATACAGTTTGGGACCACTAGACAAGTTATTGATACTACTCACAGTGGACTAGGACCTCCTACATAAATGAACAGTGAAGACAACTCCTGACAGACATGCTCACAGACCAAGTTAGTCTAAGTAAATTGGAGTCTCTTCCCAGATAATTCTTGTTGTATCAAACAGTTAAAGCTCACCAGGACATTGTGCAAGAGCCACCACCATAGCCTGCGTTTACTTCTGGGGCCTCTTTGACCAATAACTCCATGGAGATATCACATAACTGACACGGACAGTTTAAATCAATAACCCAGTCAACTGTCTTGGGGGTGATTTTTCTTTTTTCTTCTCAAGGCATTAAAGTAGAACACTGTTATTTATTTGAGTTCTCTCTCTCTCTCTCTCTCTCTCTCTCTCTCTCTCTCTCTCTCTCTCTCTCTCTCCTACACACACACACACACACACACACACACTATTCATTAGTGTTATAAATTTTACTTTTAGGAGTGTCTGCATAGTGTCCTACAGATTTTCATATACTTCATTTTAATTCAATTCTAGGAATCTTTTGTTAAGCTTTATTCCATTGCGGCTCAGTCACACTTTGTTGTTTCAATTGCCTAACATTTGCTGAGACTTGTTTTGTGTCTTCCTTTATGATCAACGTCAGAGAAGATGCGAGTGCTTCAGGAGTGAACTTATCTGTGGACTTTAGTGTTGACATGGAATGTTCTATAGATGTCTACTAGGCCCATTTGATTAGTGATGATGTCTTTAGCTCCAATGTTTCTCTGTTTTGTTTTGTTTTTTTTATTGAATTACCTATATATTGTTGAGACTGGGTATTGAAGTCACTTTCTATCATTGTGTTAGAATTAATTTGTGGTCTTACTCCAGTGATATTTATTGTACGAAGCTAGGTGCACCTGTGCTTTGTGTGTTTATATTTAGACTGCTAAAATCCTCTTGATGCATTGCTCTCTTACTGATTATTAAAGTGACCTTTAAAGTTTTTCTTTTGACAAGGTTTTAAAAAGATGGCACTGAAAAGTTTTATCCAATAAAATATGGAATTTTATCATATAAAAAATGGAATTTTGAAACATTAATACTTTAGCTTCTTTAAAGTTTTAAACATATTATGTAAACTCGTGTGATAGGGTTAATTGTCAACACAATCTAGAGTTAGGGAAGGGAGTTTCAGTGATAGATTGGGTGTGCCTTATAGGCATATCTGTGGAGGGGTTATCTTGATTATATTAATTGTGAGGAGACTCACTTTAACTATGGGCTAACAGTTCTCAGGGCAGGAATCCTGAACTATGCACAAAGGAGAGCGTCAGCAAGGCACGGGACTTCCTGTTCTTTCCCTCTGACTAGCAGCTGACTTTTCTGCAATGAAAGACTGTACCTGGAATCATGAGGTAAAATAAATTATTTGTATTGTAAGTTGCTTTGATCAGAATATTTTATCACAGCAACAGGAAAAGAAACTGCTATTATTAACACAGAAAAAAAATTGGTATGAATCTTCCACCATTTGTGACTTGCAATGCAATCTGAATGAACCTATGTTAATTTTAAAACATCAGTTTATTTAGACCTAAATTGAATTTGTATATAGTTTTGACTTAAACTCTATTTTATCAGAAACAGTTATGCCTACTTCTTTAGATCCATTTACCTGGAATGTTCATTTTTCATCCTTTTACTCCAAGGAAATGTTTATCTTTGGTGATGAGGTATGGTTCTTGGAGGCAGTAAAAAAATTTTTTTTCATTGACTTTTACTGGTGGATCTGAGTCCTCCCAGAGGCTCCACACCCCAGCAATCTGTTGTCCGTGTGCTGCATTCTGTTGGTGAGGCTTCCCCATGTGCTTTTAGTCTTGCTCATTGAAGTTTTCATTTCCAGAATAATTTTATTTTGGCTTTTCTTTAGCTTTTCTAACTCTTTACTGGATCTGTTGTCATATCTTTAACTCAATTCTTTATTTCACTCATCCCTGTCTCAGTTTTCTTGGAGTACAGTCATGTTTTCTTTGAGTTGTCTGAATTTGTTATCATTATTTTGAGTTCTATGTCTGGAAGACAGTCCTCGTCCTTCTCATGGATAGAGAGACATGTTGCCTTCCCATGTACGTGTGTGTGTGTGTGTGTGTGTGTGTGTGTGTGTGTGTGTGTGTTGTTTGTGTGTGTTGTTTCTGCACAGAGGCTTGTGCGTCTTCAACCAGTTTGTTGGCTCAGCTTGCTTGCCCTCTCTCCTTCCCTCCCTCCCTCCATTCCTCCCTTCCTTCCTTCCTTCCAAATCAATTAACTTTTCTTCTTTCAGTGGATATATTCACAATGGTTATGGGAGAATTAAGTTACCTCAAATTATATTAGGGTTGAGACTTCATTTTTTCTGTGGGACATGTATTTGGGGTTACAGACTCTACCCATAGTTTTCCTCTGAAAGTCAGCTACTGTCTGCAATAATAGCCACTCTCCAAGCATCACCAACTCCTGGCTTGTCTCCATCTCCCCTTCATCTGTTGTGGTCTTTCACATATGAGTCAGCTCTGGCCTGCACTCCACAGTGTCAGTCTCCCATAACTTTTGAGGGCCTCCTTGATTTCACAGTGACAGTGTCCCATAACTTTTGAGGACCTCCTTGAGTCTAGGTGCCTCAGCTCCAGCATTTTCTTTGTGTCTCCAGCTTCCGTTGAAAGTTGTGGAATTCCTACGCATGTGTGTGTCTTATGCTGGGTCACTTCTGGTCCCATGTCTGAGTGTGTAGCATCTTCCACATTTTGTGAAATTTCCTGGGTCTTTGTACCTAAAAGGCATTTCTTTTTCTTGTTTGAGTAGATAGTTAAGGTTTGCAAGGGTAAGCAAGCCTGTCTTCAAAATGTTCTTGAGGTTAAGGAGACTCAGACACTCTTGTGGCTGGTTCAAATGCCAACTTGATACAAATTAGAGCCACTGGAGTAGGAAGCCTCACCAGAGGAGGTTCCTGATTGGTTGATGTGGAGTGGAACTTGACTGCGGGCAGCACCTTCTGGTAGCAGCACTAGCTACTGGATATGAAATGAATAAAATGAAAATAAAAGGGGCTTGGCAGTAGAGAGATTGTCTTGTCTCTTGCTAATTAGACTATCTTGCCACTGAGATAATTTACACTTCGTTCCTACCCAATACTTCACTGAAATCAGAACCTGCATTTATGGCCTTTAATCATGGACAAGGGACCCATGCCTCTCTAGGAACCTTCTAGGCTTCTGGTACCAAACTGGGACTATTGGCTCACTAAGCCTTTGGACTCACCAGCTCCCAGGTAAGAGCTTTAGTAATGGCCAGCTGCTGTGGGACTACCTTGACTGCTGTAGCACCTGGCCTGAAGGACCAGGTTACCACCAGGTTCTCAGCACTCAGCTCCCAGATGGAATTCTGCTGTTGTTAACATTTTAAAACAGATTATAAAGTGAATGTCTCACTTTATTTTTTGCTAATGGCTTATTACTTAATGCTTATTTTGCATTAATTTTATACTATGGAAATAATGTTAAACAGAAGCAAGTTTGAGGCATTTTCTTATTTGAACTCAAAATGGGTTGTAAAGAAGTAGCGAGAACTCTTGAGATGAGCAATGCATTAGGCTCAAACACAAATGCACATCCAGTGCAATGATGGGTCAGAAACTTTTACAAAGTAGCTGAGTACCTTAAAGATGAGGAACATAGTGGTGGCCATCAGAAACTGACAGTGACCAACTTAGAGCAATTGTCAGAACTCATCTTATTCCAAATACAGGAAAAGTTGGCAAAATACTCGTCATGACTACTTAGCATTTGAAGTAATTTGGAAAGGCAAAAGAATTCTGTGGGTAGGAATCTCATTGGCTGACTAAAAATAAAATTAAAAAAAAAAATCTCCATCTTGTACTATGGTCTTCTCTTGTGCTGGACAACAGCAAACCAAACTGTTTCTTGATTGGACTGTGACATATGGTGGAAGGCAAATTATACAGGACAACAGATATTGACCAGATCAGTGGTTAGGTGGGAAGCTCCAAAGGACTCCCTAACCAAATCCATACTATGTGATGGTCTCCTGCTAGTATAGTCTACCACAGCTTTCTGAATGCCCGTGAGGCCTTTGTATCTGAGAAGTGGGCTCAGCAAGTCAATAAGATGCATCAGAAGCTGTGATGCCTGCTGCCAGCGTTGGTCAACAGGACCCACTTCACATCAATGGCATATCCCATAAGCTGTGCTTCAAAGGTTAGCTCATTGAGCTTAAAAGCTTTGTCTCTCAGACGCCATATTCACCCAACTCCTCGCCAACTTTAACTACTGTGTCTTTATTGTTTGACAGTGTTCTTCAGGGAAAAATACATCCATAACTTTCAGGATACAGAAGATACATTTTAAGAGTTTGTTGAATGGAAAAATATGCATTTTTATACTAGAAATAAACTTATATATTACTTGCTGGCAAACTGTAAAGATTCTCATTTTGATTAATAAAAATGTGTGTGAACCCAGTGATAATTATTCAAAACACACAGTCCCAAACAGTTTCTTTCGCATCAACCTGTGCGATATGCTTAAGGGTTTTGGTGTTTTTCACATTTAGATTCTGCAATAATCCTTCATAGCACAACAATATTCACATTTAAAACGCCTTTCTGATCTGAAAGCATTCCTTTTATTCTTAAACTTTCTTTACCAAAGCCATATTACATGCTAACAATTTTTAATATCTCCTTTACTTCATAATTTTATGATTTTTTGGTCTTATTTTTCTTTAAGGAAGAAATACATTAAGCAAACTTTTTTTTTAAATACCTATATTCCACTGAAAATGTAGGTCTCTGTGTTTGAAACGCAGGTAAGCATGTTAAGAATACTTGTGACATTTCTATTTTGTTGTCACCAACAAATTTCAACTAAACAATTTGTCAGAGATGTCATTCCTTTTGTGACAGACACGTAGACATTGTTTGATTTGAAAGCACCTCTCATTTTTCCTTTGGGGCCACGCAATGGCGTGATGAGAGCCTGGCAATGCTGGATCCATCTTGTATCTGTCTCTTTCCTGTTGTGATACCTGCCTGCTTACCCTTGCAGGTGTGTTAAAACCTAGAGATGAGTAACTTTCTGAAACTTACAGTTGCCCTGGATTGCAGAACAACAAAACTTCCCAGGGTAGAACATTCCCCACATGAAGGCAATTGCCAGTGATAGCGAGGTTTCATTTGGAACAATCCAGTACATCACTGTGGTGGCATCTGTAACTCCAGGCATTTTGTAGATTCAGCCTGGGCCACACCACTATTACTACATGGTAGAGAGAGGGTACACTCCTGATCCACCTAGCCTATGGTGCAATAAGCCATGGGGCACGGTGAGGCAGAGAATGCATGTAACTCAGTGCCATCAGGTCCCCACTGTCACCCTTGCTGCTCCACTGTATGCACCTGCTAATCATCTCTGTGTACCTGGGCCAGCTGTCTCCGCACGCCTCAAGGAAGGTAAAAGGAGGATGAGCGGGGAGGAAGAAATTCACTAGCTGTTCAGAGGGGAGCACTCATTAAGGAAGAAAGAGAAGGAAGGCATTCTGGACTCCTCCCAGGAGCCCCTTAATAAGGAGAAAGTTGCAAGAGATTAAAAACATAAGTCTTAACTCCTAGCTGGTGGCTTCTCAGCTGTTACTGGTGGATGTTGGAGGCTGGTGGGCATTCATGGGGATTGTCTTGTTCTTATGTCCTGAGACAGGAAAAACAAAACAAAATAAAAACAAGCAAAACAAAGAAGTAAACAAACAAACAAAACAGTTAAGCAGAGGTTCATGGATGGTAGCAGATTCAGAGAATGTTTGTCAAGAAAACAGCGAGCACTTCCAAGAGAGACTGACTGTGCCAGAGCCAAAAGGAAGCCTAGAGGTTGAGTGAGGGTAGGCCTTGCAGTCTTCTCCACCAACCGGCTTCTTTCATGTAGTGACTTGACCTTATGTGCATAATTACTGAAGGTCACAGATCTGACAGTGAGTGTAAAATAGCACTGATGAGTGTGGTACAGTAACTGAGCTGCTGAGGAGCAAGGAAATTTGGTCCCCAGCCTTCTGTCCTGAGACGTAAGAATATTTATCCATTTATTCATTTATAGGCAGGTAGGGATTACAGATCAAATCTGTGGTACGTAATTTGGAAGTCAGGAGAGTGATGCCACATATAATAGTCTTTAAGGACACATTTCCCTTTGTCAGACAACCAAATTAGCTGGCAAATGTGTAGGAGAAATTGTCAAAGTTGATTAACCCAGTTTACCAAGTCAAACCACACATTTAAGTCAGTCCAACACTGACATAGATTGTGTAAGTCTTTATTTAGCAAAAGCAGAAATCTAGATTGTTAACTGAATCTTAATTGCTCAGTGACAATGGGATTATGATAACCTGACAAGTATTGTTGTGAACAATTTCTGGACTCGATTATTAGAAAATGCACTGATTCTTGCCAGTACATGGTGAGGCTTATATAGTCTCCACTTCCTCGTGTTCTCCTTTCTACTCTCTTGTTTCCTTCAAGAAGTAATTAGCAATTAGTAATTAGTAGTTGTTTGCTAGACTGTTAACAAAGACCACAGATCCCAGGACTTGGTAGTCTTATTTTACCTCTAACAATGAATTGCTCATGCCCTTTCAGCTACTGAGTAGGACTCACCTAAGTCCATACTTCCTTGGAGACACACTGCAGTGGTGATGCCAGGTGGAAAGGAGGACAAAACAGTAGCAGCAAATGACAAATATGATTTTGTGTGTGTGTGTGTGTGTGTGTGTGTGTGTGTGTGTGTGTGTGTTGGGGTGAGAGGGTGTGAATATGCCATGGTAAGGAGACAACTTGCAGAGGTTAAGTCTTGCCTCCTACAGCCTGGGCGCTCTCTCTCTCTCTCTCTCTCTCTCTCTCTCTCTCTCTCTCNCTCTCTCTCTCTCTCTCTCTCCTCTCTCTCCTTTCTCTTTCTTCCCTCTTATTTTTAAAAACAAGGATGTAGCTTCCACTGTTTTCCCAAGCAGACCATGTTTTCCTTCATATTTACTTGTTATTGCCATGGTGCATGTATATACACTTCAAGATAGTAACTCACTATTAAATCTCTGAATGAAGAATTTCTTGACATATGTATGCCCTTGTCTTTGTCCATGTATTTTGGTACTTTGATATACATTTGAGCAAATAAAATTTACTTTCAGTTTTGTACTTTAAGCTCATGTTTTACCGTGCTTTTTAAAATACTTTATTAACAGGCCAGCTTGACAATCATGAAGGCCTCGAATTCCAGCTGCTACCTCCACCTGGCAGGACAGAAGAAGGAGGTCAAATTAGCAACAGGATGCTGCCCTGGTGAGACCCCTCCTCCTCACTTCTGCTTCTATCTGTCTCATTTGGCAGAACTTAGTCACATGGCTACACATCACCTCAAGAGAGGTATCAAGGCTCTGCAATAAAGAGGATGAAGCATCATGGACACATGTGCTCGCCTCCAAAGTGTGGAGGTAATCTTTCTAATATTTACATATTAATTTTTCCTCATTGTATTTCTTATGTACATACCATCCTCAACTTTAAAAAAAAACTTTATAATGCTGCAAAAGCAATTCATAATTAGTAAATGCTAAACTTTAAATTTTGATATTTTCTCCAGGTTAGAAATATACAATAGAATCCTCTTCTTATGCTGATCTTCAGTACACAGCACAAGTCCCAGCCAGCCACACCATCATGGAAAAAACAATCAACACTCTGTAGTGCATCATACTACTAACCAAGCTGTTCAAAGGGCTAGATGGATTAAATTTGTCTTTGAAATATGTTGCTTTCAGTTTTCCATGAGTTTATCAGGATAGACAGGATAGAATTCCAGTGTAAACTGAGATTCATTCCATTTATTCTATATTTTTTCTGGTGTGTGGTATATATGAGCATATGTATGATGCACATATATTTGTGTGAGAAATATGCATGTTTGTGTGTGTACTGCATTCATTGTTTGTGTGTATGTGGTGTGAATGCCATATCTGTGTATATATCATGGATGTGTGTGGTGGTGTGATGTTTTTGTGATACATGTACAGTTGTGTGTGTGTTTATACATATGTGCATGGGTGTGATGTGTGTGTGCCTGTGTGCTGCATCTTCATGAGGAGCCTGAGAATGATATTGCTGGTCTGTATGAATGTTAAAAACTTTGACTTGACCTCTGATGTTCTGGACCCTGCATATCAGAGTTGTTGTTGTTGTTGTTGTTCCTGTTTACAACATACTTTTGGAATTGGGTACCCATCACTGACTGCACTCAATTTTCTTTCTTAGTTTTTCTGCTTGCCTCATGCTGACTAGGCAAGTGCACTACCACTGAGCTTGGCCCTTAGCCTATCAAAACTACTTATATGATGCTGGTAACCCTGGAAGGCGGTTTCTAGGCATGCATTGAGTTAGTGGTGCTGCCTTATATGGTTCTCTTTGGGGGTCTGATAGCATCATTACTTTCCAGACAGATGTTCCAAAGGATACCACACTCCCTCTTGTTTCACCGACTGCCCTGTTTAAACCACCTTCATTGGTAAAAAATTGAATTCAACAGACTGGAACAGGAAGCACATAATGCCAACTTGAACAAAAAGGCTCTTTATTCCTTCAGGTGACTAGATAGCTCCAAATACAGTGACCAGCACTTCTTAAGATTCTTGGTTAACCACAGTGCCAGTCAGCTTTCTGTAAATGTGGCTACCTCAGAAAGTCAACTTAGCAGGAAGCAAGAGGCTTTTGGTCCAATGTTTTTGGAGTTACAGTCTTTGTAGACTGACCCGATTGCTTTGGGGGCCTGAGAGGAGGTATAACACCATGGTTGAAGAATCTAGCAACATAATGGTTAGCTGAGAAGTGAAGAAAGGAGAGCAAGGGAGTGGGAGGGGAGTGGCTAATGTTTCTGAGGACGCACCCAGTCACCTAAGCAGGCTCACTAGTCTCTTCTGCAGCCCCATTCCTTCCCCTCCCTTCCAACTCCATACAGTTTTCATAGTATGTTCTAGTGGTTTAAAAGATCCAATCAAAATGTATATCACCATGTACTGAACACAAGAAGCTAAGAGCTGCAGCTCCACTCTACTCTGAAGGCATTCTGCCAAGTCTATATTTTGGCACAGTAAACTGCTTCCTCGTGAAGAAACGTAGCGTCCTCTTTTGCAGACCAGATAGCCTGACGTAATACCACTGTGTTTGCTTCATGGAACTCCTGACTATAAGTAGTACTTTGCAAATGATAAGTTCTTGGTGAATAAATGAAAGTGATGAACATTATTACTGCTATAGTTTTCTGCCAAAGTGGGACATTTTCATTTTTTGAGATTATATTTACATCATTTCACCCTCCCTTTGTTTTTTCCTTCCAAACTCTCCAATCTACCTCTCCCTCACTGTTTTTCAAATTCATGTTCTCTATTTATTTAAGTGTGTGTGTGTGTGTGTGTGTGTGTGTGTGTGTAACAACACACCACATAATGTCAGTAGTGGATAACCCATGGATGTGCTCTTCTTTGAGGAAGACTCTTTTTCCCACTCTCCGCATTTCTTACTTGCCTGTGGTTGTCTCATACTGAGGCATCATGAGCTTCCCCCCTCTCATATTAGGATATCTACTGGTATCATGCCTGTTCATATCATGTTGAGGCAGCTATGTTGGTTAGATCTCATGTGTGTAGCTCCTGACACAACCTCACAGCAAACTCCTTGTTCTCCTGGCTCTCAAAGTCTTCGGCCATGGCCGTCGTGACCCCAAGCCTTAGGGGCAGTTGTGTTGTAGAAGATTTCTTTGAGTCCGGGCTTCACAACACTGACTTTTGGTTGTTGCATTTTCTCTAATGGTCTATGTCTGTTGCAAAAAGAAGTTTCCTTGCTGAGGTAGACTTATCTGTGGGTGTAAGGACAAATATAATGTAGTTAAGGGCTTATGCTGGGTTAATAAAGTGATGGTTCTATGTTCTCCTGCAAGATCTACCCACATTTACTAGACCAGGATAGTTGGCTAGGTTTCTAGTACCATGACATGATTCCTCTGTTGCTGAGAAGATCATAATTCCAATAAGAGAGCAATTGGTTATTGACAAGAATGTAGGCCACTACTGTACACTTGGGGTTTCTCGCCATACTGGTAACCGTAGTGGTTCACAGGCAGCATAGTTGGGCAGGACTGTTCATTGCTTGCTTCCTTCCTTTGGAAGCTTGCACAGCACCATCTAGTACAATAAATGCTCATCCGTAGGGAGGAAGCATTCAGATCCATTCTAGCTCAGGGGTCACTGGCCCCTGCATCTGAAGTGTGTGATTGTCTTAAGGAATAGGATAGCTTTCACTTGGTTAGGGTACGACCAGAGGTATTATCAGTAGTCTATAGTATTTTGGGAGTCTCTTGGACAGCCCTGACCTACAACTTGAAAGAGGGTTTCTCCTGAACCATGTTGGGGTTTCTGTAAGATTATCTTTGGGTTTTGGAACTTATTAAGCCCTCTTTGAGTTGTTAGTCAGGGTTGTTGAAAGGGTTTTATTAGGTGTTCTTTGGGTCTTGCAGGGATCACTGTGTAAATATCATGGGAACTAAAAAAAATACTAAATTTCTTTGCCACTCTTCACATTCTTGTATATCCCTACCTTGTCTATTTCCTTCTTTTCAGTGATCCTCCTTTGTGGGAATGCCTTTTCTTATGTCCACAAGGATTCTGCCTTCTTCCACTCTTCTTGATGCCAATTTAGAATAGGTCCTTGTCACTAAACACAATCTTGCAGCTGCTTTTTCCCCCTGTTTTCTGTTTTTTTTGGGAGTGTTTGATTCCATAGCTCAGTCCATCTTGGAAATCATTGTGTAGCCTAGCCTGGCCTCAAACTCATGGCAATCCCTATTCTGTCTCCCACTCCCAAATGCTTGAGTTACAGATGTGAACCATCACATTTGGCTCTAAGGTCCTTTGTTGAGTGCTTTAATTGTGCAGATAAGATCTCCTTCAACCTAATGATTCTCAGCAGTAAGGATGAGAAAGTTAGCCTGTCCCTGAGGTAATCACGTTTTCACCTACTTGCCAGGGTGGAGGCCGGCCACCGCTCAGTTCTCTACTTCCCAGTTTGCTCCAGATTTTCTCCATTGTTTCTCTTTGCTAGCAAGATCCTTGTTCCATCAATTTCACTAGTAAGATAAACTTTCATAAGATAAAATATTTTGAAAATTATTCTCGTATTCTCTTCCTAACCCTCATCTTGTTGATATTTTTGACTGAAACATTTGTTTAGGGGAACATTTCCAAGATTCACTGTGTCTCTCTGCTATCCTTAGCTTTTTTTTTTTCCTGTCTTGATGCTTTCCAGAACTTTCAGTCCTTATGTAGACATGAGAAGACTAGAAGAGGAAGGGGTAGTCATCCTCTAGTCTTCTTAAACCATATTCAAGAAGTACAGAAGATAATTGATATAACATCTTTCCTCAGTTATGCACTCTATTTCTAAGCCAAGGGACAGAACATTGGGGATTGGCGCAACACAACTTTTACTCTCCCTCAGAGTCTCTGCTCATAAAGTCTCACTGACTCCCATGTACATTTCCTTCAGCTACATTCATCTTCTCTATAACTGGCTCTACTAGTCAGGCTGTATTCTCCGCTATGACCTGAAGAGTTGTTAACAACCAGTGTAGTAGGTGTAGGATGATAAATATTTTGAATATAATCTTTTTCATGGCACTTACCAGTTATCTCCAGGTACCCAATGTCTCAGTTACTTCTAGTACTGTGATTAAACGCCATGACCAAAGCAATTTGGAGATGGAAGAGTTTATTTCATCTTATAAGTTATAGTCCAATATTGAGGGAACTCAGAGCAGGAGCTCAAGGCAAGAGCCTGGAGACAGGAACTGATGTAGAGGCTATAGAAAGTTGCTTAGGACTTGCTCGGTCCACTTTCTTACAGTACTTCAAATCACCACCCCAGGGATGGCACCAACTCCAGTGAACGTGTCTGTTCACAACTATCAATCAAGAAAATGTACCACAAGCTGGCTCATAGGACAGTTCTGTGGGTGATTTTTCTTTTAACTAAGGTCTTCCAAAGACTCTAGTTTGTGTCACATTGTCATGAAATTAGCCAGCAGAGCAAAATATGACATTTTAGCTAAGCTTCGTGGCTAAGACTTTTCATCTAAGCTGGACTTGGCTCAGAAGCTGCGTTCTCATTTGTGTAGAAGTATCAGTCAGAAGGAAGATAAAAATCCGTAGCACAGGAGCTGTTTGTGCATGCGCTGTGTAATTTCATTTAATAATCATTTTTATTTTCCCTGTACAGAGGCTTTTCCCTGAGCAGAGGTTAGGCTCACTGGGAGGTAAATTCATTCTCTCAAATCATCAAGGTTCCAGTTAGTGCTTTGTAGCCATAATTAATTAAAATATACCAGGTTTTCCAATAATGAAATTCTCTATATCCCTAGTGAAATTTGTGGTTCACAGTCAATAGACATAGACTTGAGTACATCCACACCTGTCTCATCCTTGAGGCAGCTTGTGCTTCCTATCCTGGTCTGTCTAAAGGAATCTTGTGGGGAGGGCCATAAGAAGGTTGATACTTCATGTCTGCTTTTCTATTTTATTGATATTTTTGTGTTAATCATATGGCCATATATAATAATAATGTGTGGGAAGAGGGTGATAGGCAGTAAAAGCGAGGGAGTAATATTTATTTTAATTAAAATGCAAACACAAGGCATGATTATTGACTGATTACATTACAAAATAGCTACTTGCTCTGCCATAGTTAAGTGTGATTTGATGCGTCCATTAGAAGCTATTCTCAGGGGCTTGTATCTTGGCCAAAATAGTCCCTTCAGGCTGAAACTTGGCAGACATCTCAGCCTAATTACAGTCATTTTCTTTTTTGGATTAAGAAAATGGAATTATTACAGTGCTTTGAGCCTGCCCACCCCCATATTTTCAAAGGTTTGCATTTATATTCACATTACTGTGGGCTTTTGTTCCTTTCAACTAAAACTAAAACTTAGCAAGAACAAAGGCTTCCTTGTCACTTAAAAGGTAACTCACTGGATCTGAAGATCTAGCCTTGGAATCCCATGCATAAGAATTTGTTCATTCTCAAGCAGTTGCAATGAGGTCTATCACTAGGATTGTGGAGGGGGGCCCACTGTGGCAGTGCTGTGTGGTTTCCTGCCTCTTGTTGCTCCATGAGACGTGTCCCACATTCCCAAATGACTGGCCAAAGCCTTCACCACATCCCTTTCTAGATTTTTCAGCTGTCCCCTGCAAACTGTCCTACAGTGTGTCTGCCCTCACTTTTCCTCATTCATTTTTATCCACCAGTGAGGTGGACAGAATCTAAAGGAGCCAGATGTGATTGGAAGCTATCCTCCACATCACGCAGAGTCCCTGCAGGAGTTTCCAGTGTGGCTCTTTGAGCATCTTGGTGAGTTCAGTGCCAGTCTCCAAAGAGGCACAGAATTGGCCCATTTGTTTTTACAAAATGCCTACAAACTCCTTTTCTGGAGTTGTTTGAAACATAGATGACTAGGAGTAGTATGAACATAATCGTTTCTTAGGAGCAGCAGGTGATATTTGAGTGACTGTTTTTTAATTCCATGCTTTATTCTTTGCAAGAATGTTGTGTCTTCTCTTCTTCTCTTCAGTGAGTGACTAAGTGTGAAAAGGAGCTCTTAGATGGCTTCCCCAACTAACACACATTAATATTTTTAAATTCACAAAATTTTGTTGAACAGAAAGGCTCCTGCGGTATGCAACCTGGGCTTCCTTGGGCTCTTGCTTAAAATCCTCCCAGATCTGGGTGGACATCGTCAGCCCGCACTGAAGGGGTAAGTAGTGTAGCAGCGTAGCAGTGCAACTGGGACACCAGAGTTTGGGGTTTGTTGTCGTCGTTGTTCAGAAAACAACAGGAGACGGTGGTTTAAAAAGATTTGCCTAATTTTCTACTCTGCAGCCCACCCCATTAAAGACACCATGAAATCGAAATGTTGAAAATGGTAGAAAGGAAATTTTGCTGACTCGGGCATTTCCAAGAGGCAGGTGTGGAGGAGCTGAGAGTTCCTATAGCCCAGGAGTGCCCTGAGCTGTCAAAGAGGTCATGAGTCTACAAGGTTTGGTATTTGCTTAAATGTACTAAACAAACAAGATGTGCTAGGGGCACATAAAACGAAGCCTGTAGCAATTCAATTGAAAACAAAAAAATGTTTTGAACATCAAAACTGAATACGTTTAATTGAATGTGATTCCTTCATCTTGGAATGAAAGCACCAACAACATGAGAATGAGCTATGGAGTCAACATTTACAACAGAGAAATTAAATTGTTTTTCAGGTATGCCATTGTAGGGAAGGCACAGTGTGGGTGAAGTGCAAGTTTGCATTATTTATACCTTCTTCTTTAACTATAGAATATAAATTTGCCTTGAGTTAACTTTTGTGGGGAAATAACTGTATGAGAAATATAGATGTTTCTTACGATAATATTCCTTCTAAACACTATTGTTCATTTGGTCATTGTTGCATTGGGGTAAACAAAACAATATTCAAGGTTGAGAACTGCCAAGTTAGGGTCACAAGAGAATCTAAGACTGTTTTTTATGCAGTGTGTGATGCAGGCAATTTAAAAGACTTTCACAAAGGAAAGCCAAGCGGAGCATTGTGGACTGAATTGTCACCTCATAAGTTCATATGAGGGAGTCCCAATCCCCAGGATAACACTATTTGGAAATCGGGTCTTTAGGAAGTAATTAAGACTTAATGAGGTAATAAGGGTGGGGCTTTAATTTGATAGACTTGGCTTTATAAGGAGGAGGAGGAGGAGGAGGAGGAGGAGGAGGAGGAGAGAAAATAGGGGGTGAGAAGGGAACACAGGAAGACACAGCAAGAAGGTGACTCTCTGCAAGGCAGGCACACTGTACTAACTGGAAACTCGAATCAGTCTATATAATGACCTTGAGCTTTCCAGTATCACAATTGAATACACCATGTTTCAGACATTAGTCTACAGTGTTTTGTTACATCACATAGAAGGTTTGGATCAGATACAAATGTAATAAATACCAAAAAACTATTCAAGTGGCTTTGGAGCTAGACAGATGGAAGAGGCTGGAGGTTTTGAGGTACAATCCACACATATCCCAAAGTGCCAAGAAAAGACTATTAGTAAGAACATGCACATTAAAGAAGATTTAGATGAGGGCTCAGAAGAGAGAACATTTCTCTTAGAGAACACGTGACTGTCACAAACAGAAAGGGATGTGTATAAATTTAGATGTTTTGAGGAGGTGCCATGTAGACCTGAACAACGTTAGTGGAAACTGGGTAAATGATAAAATTTCTTACACTGTGGCAAAGACTTTGGCTGAACTTGGCCATGTGTGTATACTTGTGTTGGTGTATGTGTGCATATGTGTGTACATGCTGGGACCAGAGGACAACCTCAGGTGTCATTTCCCAGGCCATGCTCACATCTATTTGCTTTCTCTTCATTTATTTATGTGTTTGGTTATCTATCTACCATCTATCTCTCTATCTCTCTATGGCAGAATATCTCGGTGAATAGGCTAGACTGGTTCTTCTGCTCCAGGAATCTACCCATTTCTATCTCCTGAATGCTGGGATTAAAACCATGCCACCTTGCCTGTCTTTTCTTACATGGGTTCTGAAAATCAAATTCAGTTTGTCATGTCTGCAAAGTATTTTACTTGTGGAACCATCTCCACAGCCCTTTGAATAGTGGTGTTTTGTACAGTGTGACATCAATTTCCTGGCCATTTTTATTGAGGTTGAACTTGAAAAGAAATGACACAGGGAAGAGGTTTGGCACAGGGATAATGGGAGATGGGAAAAAATAGGAAGCTCTGGTCTTGGAAAGGGAGAGACATCCTGGACACCCCAGATTCCAGTTTCCCATCCTTCTGCCTCCTCTGACCTGCCTCCTTCAGCATCATTCATATTTTGTGCTTTCTGCCTCTCTACTCTTGCCCAGGAACACTTGCAGCTGTTTGGTGGCTTTCTCCCTTACAGTGTCCAGGGCATCACCTTTCAGATGTGAGCAAAGACTTGAGATCGGGTTGCTTCGGACATTTGCCTGCTTAAGCTGAGTAGTGAAGTGTAAGTAAGCAGCATAGTGTCGGGGTCAAAGCTCTGGAGGCAGATGCTTGCTTGGAAATGATGCCCAACCTTGCTGCTTATTAGCTATGTGACTTTGAGTAGGTCATTCACCTTTGCATCCTCATCTTCAGGAGTCACAAAACAAAGTGTTGCTCTCAGAAAATTGTTGCAAGGAATAAGTGAACTGACACCTGTAAAATGTAATAAAACCTGGTAGATAGAAAGCACTCTGTAGTATTTCTTTTTTATTTTATTATAAATAGCTTCTGAAAATCCAGGCTTCTGCTAATCTCTGAGTCTCCGTCCTGTCCTAAACTCATCATAACTACACAATAACAATTCTAATATATAGCTAATTATGTCATTGTTTACCCATTTATGAATAGGTTCTAAGAGCTTGCATCTGTGGATTGTGTTTGTTCTGGTTGAGCTAAAGCATTCCTGTGGCCCATGCAGATCTCAGTCACCAGTGAGAGGTCAAGAAGACGGAATATAACTGCTGTTTTCCCATTCTGTGGTTGTGACATCCTGGCCAGGGTCTCATTGTGTAGCAGGCACGCTACAAAGGCTGAATGTGATGAAGCATTTAGTACAGTGCCTGTCATATGGGAAGAACTTAAGTGCCACCATTATTAGTTCTCTGTTGTGCCTTGCTGGGTCATAAGGTGCACAGATGGGTTACAGCTGAAATTTGTTTTGTAGAAATTCTGGCTTCTCTGCTGAGGCAGAAGGCGTAGAGCTGGGATGTAGAGATGAATAGGTCCAGCACCCTGCACCCCCCTTCCTCTTTGGATTCAGATGTGGAGAGTAATTGACTTGTCCCAGTGACTGTTACAATGAAGAGAACTAAAGCCCAGGTTTTCTGGCCCATTATCCTATCTGATCTTTATTATCTGATCTTTATTAAACCATGACAGTTTGAACTGATGCTTTTGACCCTTATCAAAGGAAGGCATGTCCTATTGATGTGAGTGGTTAAATAATCTACAGTGCAGCAGGGATTTGGGGAGGGCTCAGGAAGAGGTCTGAAAGCATGGACTCCTTTGATTAACAAAATGTGACCTCACTATCTCTCCAGCCATTTGTCTAGTCTTGCAGGGAAGGACAGCTGGTTAAGAGTAAAGGATGAAGAATCCCAGAGGTGAGTGGGTATTGTGAGCCCAGTGCATACAACTTCTCTGCAATTGCTTCCTCAACACATACATAGAAGGAAAGAGGGGCCTACTTCATAATGTGGCTGACATTAGCCAATGAGAGAAGGCATTAAAACAGCAGTGTGTTATACAACCCAAATTTAGTGTCTCTGTATGGGCAAATTTGCCCTGTAACCAGATTCTGAGGATGAGTAATATTGGTTAATTCTGAGTGTCTTCTAAGAAGACGTTGCTTGTCCTGAAATCATTTTCTTCCTTTGGAGAGTGTGAGTTGGAAGCATGTGCAACAGGCTCTGAGATTTGAGGGCCTAGAGATGCATGCCTTTTCCTCATCATCACCTGGGGTACAGAGAGATGAGCATTGCCTCAGCTCCAGGTCTTCGAGCTTCCTTGTTCCTCTCTCCCTCCACACACTGCAGTCTTGGATTTACTCAATCATCATCCCTCCACACTACCTTTCTAAGAGTTGTCTTTTCTCATCTCTCTTACCTACAATGCCCTGCTGCTAGGGTTTAGCTAGCTTCTGAGCACTTCTGGGGTCCCACAGCTGGGTGCTTTGAGACGTTTTCCTACCATTGGGTCTCTCTGATCTGCTGCCAGTGGGCTCCTATTAAACCAGACACCATCTTACTCATGTTGGTAGCTCCTCCTCTCAGCATAAACCTGGATCCATAAACTCTCATGCAGACTTAGTGACCATGACTACATTTGACCACCTTCTTGTCATGGGAGCTCCAGAGCTTTTTCCCTTCTGCCCCTAAGAGTCCAAAGGTCAACTAGGTGTGCAAGTGTAGGTTCTGAATTTTAATTAGGAAATGCCAATTGGTACTTCTGCAAATGTGGGGGACATCTGACATCTTTGATATGTGTGCTCCTTCTACCGTGTCCTATTTTGGAACCCCTTGGATCTTGAGATCACGCATCTTTCCCAGTAGATGGTCTGGAGAGTGGAAACGTGGCTATTTTGATCTGACATTGTTTTGGAGCATGGCTTTCCTGTTTGCTGCTGTTCCCCTTTCATGGACCATTAGCAGCTTCCAAAGGCAATATCCTTTCACTGTCACACTGGGCCATAGGGGGCCGTTTCAACAACTTTAGACTAGGGCATTAAGTGCGATTCTGGATGAGAGTCAGCACATAACCAAATAAAAATAATAAAGGGGAAGCGTGCAGGAGCCATTTGGAACGCTGTCCCGAGCCGAATTCATTTGCAGCCTCGTGGAAGCCCGCTCATCACCAGTGATCAGCCCGGGCCTGGCCGTGCCTTATTTAATTGTAAAGTATTTCATAGTCTCAGAAACAGCTCTGCTCATTTGCTTTTCCTTTTTTGGAGAGCGTCTTGGTGGAATGCTGAGATTCTAATGAGTGGGAGAAGGAAAAAAATGCAGGTTTTCATTTTAGCAAGCCAAAAAAGGAAAATAAATAAAAACTTAAAAGGTGCATTCTTATAGTTTTTCTGTTCTCTTTAAAAATGGGACTTTGGGATGCCATTTTAGAGATTCTCCTTGGCACAGGGGAGAAGGCAGAAGGGCAGGTGATTAAAGTTCAGGGGCTTCATGGTTTCCACACTGTCAGCCTGTTTCTGTCTCCAGGTGGAGTGAAGGTTGGGGGATGACTTGGGATCTGAATTCCAGGAGAGTCTTAGGTCTAACCATCAGGGCAGCCAGCCCACATCAGCGTGCCTCCAACGTACCTGTCATCATATCCCCTGTAGGAGATGGCTGCTGAAGAAATACTGATTCCTAGTGAATCCTTGATTAGAAATTCTGTTTTCTTAAGGCTGAGAGAAGAATGAGAATCCATGACCTGAAACATGATTTGGGTTGAGCCTGATCCCAATAAGGCAAGGGTCATGATATAGTCATCTGTTCTCTTAAGAAAAGCTTATTTATGATCAGCTTTGCACACAATGGTCTCCTATAGAACATGAGGGTAGCAGAAGTAGGGTCAATCATAACTGTGGGAGTCCACAATATGTCGTCATGTCTCCTCCAGGAACCTGCAATTCATTCTTCCCACCTTTTTGTATATACCTCAGTGGTACAGGCAGTAGTGGTGTAGACACTAACAAATCAGGAAATGGTTGTTCAGTGTTTGGGGAGGATTCCATTACTCAAGATCTGATCCTTGCTCCATCTTAGAAATGGCCTTTCAGCCTATGTAAGGATGGACTATGCCAGAAAGGCCCTGGAAAGCAGCAGCTCTGTGAGTGTATACAATGTGATCTTATGGTTATAAAGACCATAGCTGAATTTCACAGTGTGCTTGTCATGTGCCCAGTTCTGTGCAGCATCAATGTCCAATATCCTTTAAATTATTGATGGAAGCCGCCGGGCAGTGGTAGCGCACGCCTTTAATCCCAGCACTTGGGAGTCAGAGGCAGGCAGATTTCTGAGTTCGAGGCCAGCCTGGTCTACAGAGTGAGTTCCAGGACAGCGAGGGATACACAGAGAAACCCTGTCTCAAAAAAGCCAAAAAAGAAGAAGAAGAAGAAAAAGAAGAAGAAGAAGAAAAATTATTGATGGATCTGTTTGTATTGTTCATTATCACATCATCTTCTAGGCTAAACCACTGCTCAATAAATATTTGTTAAATGAAGGTGGGTTATTAACTTATCTAACCCCTAAGATAGCTTTTTGTGCTAAATGGTAAATGGTCCGGATATTCCAAATCTCTGAAAAGAAGCCCAAGAATCTGTAGTTATATCAAGCTCTTTGCAAGATTCATAATGTTGGTTAGGTTTTCAAAGTTGGGAGTTTGGACTCCGCCTCTTAAAAAATATTTGAGTACCCTGGGGAACATTCTCATACTATGTTCAGCTAATGTTGTACATTTCAAAGATAAAACAATTAGCATCTTATATGGATATGGTAATATTCATAGCTTATACTGTCATTCATACTGAAGTCAGGTTACTTTAACTATTGAAATCTTAACAAAAATGTGAATTCCATTTTTCTCCATTTTTGTCTATTGTTCTTATCTGTTACCCAAGGGCGAAAGGCTATGTCTCTCTATACTCAGCTATTCATGATTGTAACAGTGAAAAGCTTAACATCAGACTATTTTCTACATAGTAATGGATCAGACCAGAGGAAGGAGGGACAAGACATCATGGCTTGACTGAGAGGCTAATGCTCCTGCACTCACTGGAAAGAGCCCTGTGCTCTAAGGATAGGTGGAACACAGTGCTTAGCTGGGTGTGGTGTGGACACCTGCAGCCTCACCACTTTGGTGGCAGAGGCAGGAAGCACACACCTGGGAAGACCGATGAGGTCACCCACTGGCTTCAGAACCAACAAGATAACTTGTAAATAAACAAACACAGAAAAGAGAAAACGGGATTCCTTAAGATGACCAATCAATGGCTCTGTGTAGATGATGGGAGGTCTCCAAATTTCAATTTTCTCATATGTGAAGTAGGAATAATAAAACATAGACAATGAGATAGCCAACAACAATGAAACCCCAAATGCATGGAGCGATAGAATAATTCATTAAAACAGTAGCTCACCTGAATGGTGTGCTTACCAACACACAGCAGTGATCAGCCCACTAGTCAGTTTTCCTCTAGGGTCCTAAGGATAAAGTTTTATTCACTGTAACATCTCCAGCCCTGTGTATGGCACAAAACCACTCAATAAGTATTTATTGAGTAAGTGAGCAAAACCATGATCAGTTTATCTAATCTTTAGAACAAGTTTTCAAGGTAAATGTTTCTGGTACCTCCATTGTTTACATGAGACAATCTAGACTTAATTCACCCCCTTAACAAGTAGAAATGATGGAACAGACACATTCCTGCAGGCAGAGTGCCAGGTACTGGCAATATGACTACTCAAACTTTTCCTGTGCATCCTTCCTCCATGGCATCTGTTGGCACAGAGACTACTTGAGTGAAGATAAAATATGAGATCACAGCCCTGTCTGTCATTCCTTTATCCTGGGAACAAATGTGCACAGCCAGCTCAGGAGCTGGGGCTACCAACACAGGGTAAGATCCTTTTATCCAGCTGCTGGTGGCCTCGCTGCCTGCTTTGTGAGAGCCATGCTTTGCCCAGAGCCTTTGGTTGCCTCTTCCTCCCACTGAACAGTCACCAGGAAAAGCAAGAACTCTAAAACTGCTCAACTGAAAATGAAATATGCAGTGGCTTCAGGCTATGCTTTCCCTTTGCTGGGAAGCACTGCCATGATAATTGTTTCTAGAAAAAGAAACTACAGCTCTGGCAGAAAAAAAAAATCAAACCCTCTGTTTGCTTGAACCCATCATAAACCATTGCTGGTAATTATAGGAGCTCATTGTGCGACAGTTTAGTTTAACTTAATTGGCAATTTTTTTTTTAAAGCTGCACCACAATAAAAATAGTAAAGAACAAGTCGGGTTCTAGAGATGGAACATTTAGTTTTGGTGAATTGTTAGAGGCTGCGTGCCCGTTAAAGGTGTATGGCAGTAGCCCTCCACCCCAAGCACCTACACGTATGTCTTTTACCTACACATGTTATTCCATACCTGACTGCATGCTCTAACTGTAGCCTTTTCTCCTATTGTAGTGAGGCAGGATTTTAAACAGTGTGGGAAGACATGGGCCCCACAAACTAATTCAGAGTTAGAGGATTCGTGTGCCTGAGAGAGGCTTGTGCAAAATGAACTAGCTGTGTCCCATTTCCAAGTAAGCAGGCCTTTTGGAGATTCATCTCACTTGATGAGAAACAGAATCTATTAAACTTTTACCTCTAAAACCAGGGATGGTGTTATCCTCTTCCTTTCTGCCTAGCCTCTGTTGTCATGTTCACTGTCTCATACAACCTCCTTGCTACCAGCATGTCCATCAGCAGCTACAGCAGCCGCCACAGCAGCAGGCCACCTTAATAATAATAGCGATAATGGCTAGCATCTATGATAATCCCCATATGTTGAATACTAAGCCAGTGATTGCAAATAATTCTCACAACTTAAAAAGTCATTCATTAGGAAGCAGTAAGCATTAGGCTCACCCCTTCTCCATCTGTCTGATGCCAGAACAGGCAGCTTTATCTGATATATTTTTCGGTAACCTTAAAGTTTAGCCTACAACTGAGCCTGCATGAGCTTCTCAGAGACAAGGCTTATCTCATTTCATGTAAAAGCAGAAAATAGAGAAAAGCAAGTGAGAACATCATCTATTGAAGCTTGCCATTGGTCCTGTAACCTGTACAACTGATATGTAGCATGGAAAGGTGACTCCTGGGTGCCCATGCCCATTCCAGGTGGCAGACTTCCACATGCAGTAACCCTTTCCCATGCTCCTCCTCTGGAGGGGAGTTCTGGCATTCTTTTGTGCCCAACTTGCCAGGTTCCCACTAGGCTTGGAGCTTTTCCCTGGACCGCAGCCTGCTGTCCAGGGTCAGGGAGACCCCTTTCAGCTACTCCTCATTCTCATTCCCATCCCCAGGGCATACATTTCCACTCCTGGTGTCCAGGAGTGCAGAGTGAACAAAGCTGAGATGCATTAGTGGCTTCATTTGCCTACAAGTCTCAGGGATTGTGGTGACCGTGGTGACTGAGTGGTTAGTGTTTTTAGTGCTGTTCTAAACACTTTTATAGATACTAACTGTCCCCACAACAGCCCCAGGAGGTAGTGCTATTGCCTTTTCTATTTCCTAGGGAAGGAAATGAGGTAGCAAATGTCAAGCGCTTACCCAAGGCTGTGTGTTTAGAAAATGGCATAATCTTAACGCTACAATGGAATGCGTGGTATTGCAAAGTGAATACTTGGTCTTCCTCCTGTTTCACTGCAGACAATGCATAATGTGTTTGAGCTCGTCAACATGGCAAGGATCTTCATGTGGACTGAATTCATAGAGGCACTCATGGTGGCTCCTGGAGGCAATGCTCCAACCTGGCACAGAAGCTCTGTGATCCTTCATCTAAGCATCCATGTGTGCTGCATGTCGTCTGTTTCTATTCTGTCATTATTTGTGATTAGCTTGGAAATGTTAACCTTTGCCTGAGTCTGGGGAACTGCTCTGCAAAGTGTGTGATGCCATGGTCTCTGTGAGTTCATGTAGTTGTCAGCCTTGTGTGTCTGGAGGATACTGTTTCTCTGGTGTCATGCATAATGTCTGACTCCTACAATCTTTCTGCCTCCTCTTCTGCATAGATCAATGAGCCCTGGGGGCACAGGGTTAACAGAGATATCACATTTAAGACTTGAGTGCATCATAGTCCCTTGGTCTACACGTTGTCCAGTTGTGGATCTCATATTACCTCCCACCTACTGCAGGTAGAAGCTTCTATGATGATAGCTGAGTGGGGCGCTGATCTATGGGTACAGCAGAATGTCTTATAATGGTTGAGGGGGCACTGAACTATGGATACAGGAGTATTTCATTATGAATCATTTTATGATACTGCTTGGGTGGCCATGAACCCAAGACTAGACAAACCCTGTACCCATGGAAAAACCTAATGCCATCATTCAAACGCTTTCCAATGTTTGGATTGTAGTTATGGTCTAATCCCATATTTGACATGCTTATATTTTCCTGTTTTATATCTCATTAGGGTGCAATCGTATCATCAGCCTTCATAAGTGTTACTGACACCAATGGTTCCTACAGCCAATAACTCACATTTCAACAGGACTTAGACCTGCTTTTGTTCTTTTCTGGTGCTTGCAGATACCCAGTGGGTAACTAAAAGGAAGCCTTTTTGCTTTTGTCTTGAATTGGCTCTTCGTTCCTTAAACTGTGGGTCAGATTCCTTCTCAACTTTGAACTTTCACATGATCATCATTTAAAGAATAACCCTCTAACACTGGCAGTCCCTTTCCCTCAAGGCTATAGATACCCAACAGTCAGATATTCTAAAGATTCCCAGGAATATTGTTGTCAACATATTGTCTACTGCCAGCTTGTACAGTGTCCTGTTCCAAACCAATGGACTGGCACTGAGGTGTCCCCAGTCATTGCCCTAAGCCATAAGAAACTAGGTCCACCTTTCCCCTCTGGCTTGTCTTTCCCTTTGAGGTCTTGGTTCCTCCTTTTCCTAACCAGTTTATCACCTTGGATCCTGGGAATAACAGTCTGTTACATAAGCATCTTGCCACAAGAGTTGTTTGTCCCCAAGGCAGTAGCTATTTGTTTTCAGTCTGGGTTAAAGTCCTCCTGACCTCCCACGTTCTGCATTAACAGCCCAGAGCATTCCTGCCCAAAGGCTGGCTCTGCTTCCACCCGTGCAGACCTCCCCCTTACCAGCCTTCCCTTCTCTGGACCATCACAGAGGTCTCACCAGCTTTTCAAAGATGGCTTCTCCTTGCTGTGGCCACACAACCTTTGCTGCCTTCGCCACAGCACCACTTAGCCACTGGATGTCTGAGAAAGGTATCCAAGCCTGGGTTTATGCTTTTGATAGGAATGCCAATCTTTTTACTCACGTATCAGTTGATATATCTCCCACAAGGTGTAGCTAAGGATATTTCTTTGCTGAGGAGGGCACCCACTGTAATTTGTGTGAAGTCCTCAGTCTCTTCCATTGGTGGTTAGAGAAGCTGTAACCTTTATAGCGAAGCTTAGGCCGAGGCAGAGCATCTGAGGGGGCTGAGCTTGAGGAGGAAACCAAAGTGCGAACAAGTGAACAAGTGAACAAGTGCTGCTATTTCATGCTTCTGAAATGCATTATCAAATAAGAAAAGGGAGCTAGGAGGTGACTGAGCTGAAGACATCAAAGTTCTGGTCACACATGGCTTGAGGCTAGAGGTTACCTGGCAGCTAGCTTAATCATTATCTGTCCTATGGCAGATAAACCTTAGGGGGAAAAAACAAGAAAGATAGCAACTAATTGGGGAAAAAAATGCTAAATGTTCTAGTGGGAAGAAACCAGAAACTTTCAGTTCCTTGGAGAACAGAATCAATCCCAGATCACCATCATAGCGCACCCCCCCCAAAAAAATTGTTTTCCCTAATCAGGAGCTGAGACTGACAGGAGAACTGAGCCATGGCTGCCATGTGAGGAAAGCTGAGACCAGTCTCCACCAGGCTCTCCCATGACGGACAGTGAGCATTTCAGCAAGCCATGTGTGGGCCAAAGCTTCTCTCAATTAGGATTCCAAAGTTTCTTTAGTTTCCAGAGGAGAAAAGGTAAGCAGGACAAAGAAGGGTAGAGATAGACGCCCTCACACTAGGCCATGGTGCATCAGCATGGCTGGCTCTGTCTTTCTCTGCGTTCTGAAAAAGGGTTTATGGTATGTAGCGACAGTTGTCATTATTATTAATCTAATGTGCTTCCTTCTCCTTAGAGAAAATATTTGGATTTCTCATTCAGCACACTATAACCAAAATACAAAGTCCCAGTGATGACACACTAGGAAGGGAGCCCAAGCTACAAGTTTCTACAATTAAAGAACACACATGACTGTGAAGTGTGCTGGAGAGGACTCTAGTTCCTTTAAAGCTCAGCGCCACCATCTAGTTGGTAGTCAAGGAGTTTATAGAAGGGAGAGGAGAGTAGCTGTTCCTGGATTAGGTGACTGGCATGAGCAGAGTTTTAGGGTTTGTCTGTTCAGGTGCCTGTGGTTATTACTCTTCTCCATGGGCCACAGGTTTCTCTTCCGGGTGAGTTCTGCCTGAAAGACCTTGATCCCATAGCATCAGTAGGCCTTCCTTTGCTGGAGAAGCTGATTTCTGTACATGTCAGTTCCTGAAAAGCCAGGTCACATGGTTCTCTTTGTCCTTGAGCTGATTCTGGAAACCTTTCCTTAAATTACAGCTTGAATATTTTGTTATTTAAGGAATTTATATCTAGGTGTGTCCAGGCCTCAATCTATTTTGTAGTGAGCTGTCATTTTCCCTGGACACGATGCTACTTCTTGTGGGAATTCCGCTGTGCTCAGAAATCTGCTTATGCAGGCTACGGCAGGCAGGTACAAGGACCTGTACTAGGATAGTGGGTGGACACACAAACTGGGATCCCTGTCCCCGTGCCCTAGGGCATATCTTGGGGGACATTTTGGTCTTGGGAAGATGTGCTGGGAAGAAGAGTTGTACATGTGTGTGGACTGCTGAACAGCTAGAGGTATTCTGTGGTGGTCCCTGGCACTCTGCAATAGCGTCACATCACTCTCTGTGCACTTAGAGTAAATGTCCTGTTATAACGGTTCTGCCCAGGTGGCGAACACCACAGCAATAGCAGAACCTCAGTTCTAGATATTCCTCTAAAGAAGGCAGCACAGGTGGGCATGTAGGATGCTGTGTGGCTGTAGCCGGGGCAGTTGTCCCCTGGAGCCTGATGTGGAGGAGTCATACTTACCTTCCTTCTCCTTGGGGCTGGTTTGACAGACGCATGGAGCAGTTGTGTCCCATGCCTAGTGTGGCAGTGCTCACTGTGTTTCTGAGAAGCTGGTTCATGGAATCCCCTTTGTCTTTGAGTTGACTCTAGAGACCTCTTCTTAGATGCAATGTATGTAAGGAATTTGTGTCCAGGCCTTAATCCATTTTGTAATAACTTGTCACTTCCTGCTCTCCAACTAAGGCAGGAAGATTATAAATTTGAGGCCAGTCTGTCTCAAAGCTAAACCAAAAAAGAAGAGTATCAAGCCTAAGGAGCAGTCCTTTTTCAAATAGTAAGTAACATTTCAAATAGTCAAAAATACAGATGAAAAAATAACAGTTTCATATACATCATCTGGCCTTAACATATATTGAAGTTTTATGATCTTTACTTATGATTGTAAGCAAAAAACATTTTCCTCTAGCCAAAGCCCACTTCAGGTGGCTACTCTCCGCTTTCTCTCTCCTGCCTCTTCCTATGAGGAGACCTGAGAGCCTGTATGCCTTCTTAACCAAGTTCCTATATTAGACGCCCCATATCTGCCTATGAGATAAAATATCACTGTTTAAATTAATATAACTGCTATCATACTGTGTCCTTCAATTTCATCCCACATTAACTTTTGAGTGTTCTCTAATTGATACAGTAGAATGTGATCTAGTCCATTTTCTCTAATTTCTCTCTCACATATGTGTATCTGTGCATACATATATAATATTTTTATAACTTTAGAATGATATTTGTATGTTCTACAATATAATTTTTTTCTATTTAAGGGAATCTGACTTGTTTCTATTTGTGATGCTTATTTTATAAAATTAAGTCATAATTGGCTTGTGTTTAATGTGTGAGGTGGATTTTCGCATGTCACAGTGCCATTATGGAAACTAATAATCTATGCCTTTAGTGTTCTGCAATGCCCAACATTCAGTTTCAAGGCATGATATCTGTAATTGACCACTGTATCATTCCAGTTTTAAAAGATTTAATTTTATGTTTTGTTTTGTGTGTTTGAGTGTTTTGCTTGCATGTATATATGTACATTTACCACATTGGTGCAGTGTCCAAAAAGTCCAAAGACGACTTTGGGTTCCTTGGAATTGCAGTTATGGATGATTGTGAGTTGCCTTATGGGTGTGGGGAGTTGAACCCAGGTCCTCTGCAAAAGCAGCAAGAGCTCTTTATTTTTTTCTTTGAACTTAGATATATTTTATTTGGGGGATGTGCTAATTTCTCTGTTCTCTTGGCCATAGGAAGAGTACAGCAAGTGCTCTTAAGTCCCAGACCCTCTCCCTCTTCATTGCTCCCACATGCCTATCTCTTAGCCAATGCAATATTTTAACTTTTATAGAGTTATGGCAAGATCTGACATTTGATTTGTGAGAGTCACACCTTTGGTTTTCAGCCTTCAGAGGCATTGATTTAGTGATGGAGATTGGGCCTTGAGAGTCCTTGAATCAAAATTTGCTGTGTGAATTTGCTTCTTTCCCAGGCTAAGAATAGCCTATAGGTAGGTAGCCTTCGAAAAGATCTTGAGAGAATATTGTACTCTTTTGATACATATCAAGTCAGGGGTCAGTGACTATAGGTGCCCTGTCCCCTCCTGCAGACTCCTTTTGACTTCAGGCTTGGTGCGCATTGAAGATACTTTTGGTCAGACCACTCAGTGGCTCTTATGAAAACTGTGAGAAACAGGCAAGATGAATTGTTGATATTTTCCTTTTTATAGTGTAGAAAAATTTTATATAAATGAGTGCCTAATGGTTTAGAGGTTCTGTGTGGATTGGTGGTGGCTGTATGTGCTGCCTCTGTTCTTTTGCTCAGTACCCTATTTTAATATGCGCCATGTCTTGATGCTTAAGCATAGGTTTCTGATGTAAATGCAAGGAGGTTTCATTGCCAATGTTGTCAGTAATTAATAAAAATGCAAAGTTCCTATTATTTCTATCTAATGGTGGTTTTCACATGTCAGTATGTGTTAACGTGTGTATGAATCACGTGGGTGTTCCTTGGAGAGCAGCTCCTCAGGCACCTTTTGGGGCTGACGGAGGCAGAGCCTCCGACCAGCTCCCAGATAAAGTCTGCTCTGCTAATGCAGGCTAACACTTGAAGATCCGAGGATTTGTACTCCAGATGAGAAGTTGTTACACTCCAATCTCCAGACTACCCTAGAAGTCTGATATTAGTGTAAGCTAAACATCACTGATAATCCACAGATTTTTTTCTGGGTGTTGTGGTATCCCAGAAACAAAGATATACTTTGGTGTGGTCTACTATTTGCCCTTGCCTATTCAGAGCTCTTCTACCTAAGGGGGACCCTCTAGAAAGTGATGATATTACTTTTTTTTCTGATTACAAGTCTCAACCTTGGTTGCACATTGAAATGGTATGGGCAACTTTTAAAATGAAGAACACCAAAGGCATGCCGTGATTAAATCGTGATTAATCGTGTTTTCAAAACTGGTTCTACTCCAGGCCTTGGATGGCTGGAATTTATTTTCAGAAACAAATAAAAATGAAAGAGTTAATATTTCAAATAAAATAGGTGTGTGTGTGTGTGTGTGTGTGTGTGTGTGTGCGCGTGTGTGTGTGTGTGTGTGTGTGTGTGTGTGTGTGTGTGTGTGTTTTAGAAAAAGATCAATTATGGGTTGAATCTGTTGTCACCCCACTTGCACCTCCATTTCTTAGTCATATTTTATTATTTTATGCCCAAATACATGGCACTGGAAAACAAGTTTCAATTTTTCTCTTTTGATGTTTCATCTTTATGAAGTGGAAAGTTGAGAGTTTGAAATCCATATGACTTAGGAATTGAATTTCAGCCCTTCTAAACACAGACTGTGTTAAAGGGCAACACTTTTTCATATATATATATATATATATATATATATATATATATATATATATATATATAAAACATATTATATGTGTATAATATATATTACAGCTAAGGCAGCATTTACTTCACATGGTAGTTAAACAAGTTAAGAATTAAGTTAGTCACATGACCACATGTAACAAAATTCTCCCATTTCATAGAAACTCAAATTTTTGTTTCCTTTTCCCACTCCTTCCCCCCTCACATTCTTTCCCCTCAGCTTACAAGAAGTTAGAATGTATACTTTCATATAATAGATCCCCCTCCTCCCACTAAAAGAGATTTGAGAGATGGGAAAGCACAATATAAAGCCAACATACAAAGAGATATGTAATGGGAGTGTGCCTGAGTGAGCTCGTTCTTCTAGAGAGATAACTGTCACATCTCACCATTAAGACGTGGTGTGCTCGCCATAATCTTAATTCAAATGAATAAGTTTGAAGAGAAGAATTGCCACTAAAATTCCTAATGAAACATCACAATTACTTTCTTACCCTCCCTCTAAGCAGAAGTTTGTAATGACAAAGGAATTAAAGACAAATAGGTTTACAATCTTTCATTTTTCAATTTCACAGCTTTTTTCCCCAAATTTGGAAAATACCACTTCAGATTACAAGCTAAGATTTAGACCAATTGTATTTAAAAAGAAATCCATTGTTAACCCATACTTCTTATACTGCACCACAGTATAAAATCACATTTTTAGGCCATCAGAATTCAAATTGCAAGACAATTTAGAGAGTGATTTTGCATTGGAGAACATTCCCTATTTTCAGAAAGCCTTGGTTTGGTTCTGTGGCAGAGAATGGGTCATCACAAATAGCATTCTTTTATTTCATGATATCTATTCACTGTTTGTAAATGGTTTGACCACCTGGTATTTAAGTAAAAACTACATTGATTTGGGCTGCTTGACTTCCTTTGGAATAGCAAGCAACATAGACTTGCAAGTCAAGGTCTTGCATAACAAAGATGCAAATTATAGTGGGATTCCCATTTGCTAGAACATGTAGAGGAACAGTTTTTACTTTCACAGAGAAAGAGGCCCAAGTGTGGTGGTTTTCCTTAAAATGTCACCTGTTAGCTGGGCTATGGTGTACACGCCTTTAATCCCAGCACTTGGGAGGCAGAGACAGGTGGATCCCTGTGAGTTTCAAGCCAGCCTGGTCTTCAGAGGGCAGCCAAAGCTACACAAAGAAACCCTGTCTTGAAAAACAAAAACAAAACAAACAAAGCAACAACAACAACAACAACAACAAAAAAAAAAAAACAACAAAAAGGTCATCTGTCATTCCATGGTTTACAATTCTTTCCTCTGGGTATAGGAAAAAATATTAACTTGTCAAAGCAGCACAGTATAACGTTGATGGCTTGATGGGCACATGACTTGTGAGTATGGTAGCAGGAGGGAGTGAGGCAATTGACAAACCATAGAGCATCTTCCACAGTGGACAAGTGATAAAACTTTTGAGTTATCAGCAGAAATGAGCAGCTTAGTCCTACTAAAATACTCTATTTCCAAAAATTACATTATTTAAACCCAGCAAATGGGACAAACTAAATATGACCTCTGACCAACTTTACCTGGAGCCCACAGCTCCGCAAGGAACCCTACAGTGAGAAAAGAAGACCAAAAAGCAGAGGTGAAGCAGGTTTTAGTGTGGCATCAGAATGAACTGAGCTGTTTAGTAGAGTGGACTGCTGACTAGACATCATGGTGTGTACACACATCTGAACAGGGGGTCCATGGGAAACTCTATTTGGTGTACTGGGACACTGGACCAAGTATTCAGCACTTGTGGATGAGTGTTGAAAGTTAATGCAGGGCACCTGGTGTAAGGCAGGAGGGAAACAGTAAACACATTGGGTGGCTGAGGTCCCCACACTGCAGACCATAATGACCATAGGTTTCTCAGGAACAATGTGAGAGGAGGAGATGAGAGATGATCCAAAGTAAGAATGTTCGGGAGACAGTGGCACAATATAAGCTGTGCAATTATAGCCTAACTTAATAACTTACAAGGATTTTGAATGCTATAGGCAGAGGTCAGTTGGCACCATTGCTTTGGGGCCTGTAGCTGGGCATGCATCATGGTAGGTGTGTACAGAAGAAGGCCGTGTGCCTCATGGCTGCCAGAAACAAAAGGAAAGAAGAGGAAGTGAAAGGGTTTGAACATCTCCTTCAAAGAAATTAACCCATTGACCTTAAAGACCGCCCCCTCACCAACCTCTATCTCCTTAAATCTCTCAATGGTGCCCCAGGCTGGGGAGCAAACTTTTACTGCAAGAGCTTTTAGGGACATTTATTCAAGCCAGAGCACATGTCAAAGATAAAGATCTTCTCTGAAAGTGTCTTTTGTTTATTTGTCGTAATTTCAATGACTGTTAAGTCATTTCTGTTCAGAATAAAGCAGATCAATGTATCTCAAAGTCTTTGCCTTGGGCACTCTCCCTAGAAATTAGATTGCTGCCTCCTTTGCCCATCTATCATCCCTCCACACTTCAGCCTTAAGAGAGATATGGAGGAAAACAAATCCCTCCAGCTCACATGCAACCACCATCCACTCTGGGTCCCGGGCCGTGGAATCACTGTAGCCATTCACTCCTTTTATGCTTATAACCCAAAAAGCAAAAGCATTCTACCCACATATTAGCAAATTCTGACTATGTCTTCCATGCACATTTTTTTCTTTCATTTTTTTTTTTAAATAAAGAAGGGAATTTCCCCCACGTGAGAGAAAGAAGAATTTATATTCATATAGCTTTGTGAGTTCTAAAATGTGTTTTGGGGGGATACAATTCAAACACTAAATCCATTTCATGAATATTAATTGATTTTTGCATGAAAACAATTCCTGTTCGTGAGGGCTTTGGTGGGTTTGGAGTCTGGGGAAGCACTGTATGCAGTAATGAGGATGAAAGTAAAGTAAGTGTTGCACCGTGTTGGCCAGAGTCAGGGCAGCACACTGGCTCCTGCTCCCTGCCTCTGTCATCAGTGGTGAGAATCCACTGGTCCTCTTGCTTGCTGCTGGCCACACTTTCCTGTCATAATCAGTCTTGTGCTGTCTAGTTTATTTCAACTTGACACAAGCCAAGAAGAAGAAACATCAATTGATAAAATGCCCCTGCTACAATGGTCTGTGGGCAACCCTGTGCTGCATTTTCTTGATGGATAACTGATGTAGAAGAGCCCAGCATCCCTGTGCTGATTGATGGTCCTGGGTGCTATAAGAAGGCAGGCTGAGCAAGACAGTAAGCAGCACTCCTCCATGGCTTTAGTTCTTATCTCTAGGTTCCGTGACTTCCTTTGAGGAATGCCTAGAAGCCTGTTTTCGTGAAGTCCCTTTTGGTTATGGTGTCTTATCACAGCAATGGAAACCTAACTAAGACAGATATCTATTAAGTGACGTCTCACACACACAAACAAAGCACAGCACACTTGGAAGCCAGGTAGCCATTTGTTTGTTCTCCTGTCTTCTGCCCAGAATCATGGAAGCCTCATTTTTCGTCTACTAGAAAGACAGCTCCCCAAACTGCTATTGCTGGGTCTTTACCCCTTGGTCTCCAGAGGAATGTGGGAGAATGAGTCCTGCCATTTACTCTTTATAAACATTGTATCCATTTATTTGTGAGGGAGGGGCTCCTGTGGAGGATATATGAGGGTGATAGATCACTTGGACCAGGAGTTACAGGCAATTGTAAACTGTCTGATGAGAATGTTAGAAACTGAACTCAGAACCTCTGGAAGAATATCAAGTGTTTTTCACTTCTGGGCCATCTGTCCAGTCCCCTGTTATCTGCTCTTATTTTAAAAAAAAAAGTGACATGTCTTTTTCCCCAAAGCCCACAAAAAATGCTTTCTGTGGCTTTTTTAAAATGTATTTTAAATGATCCATGTATATTGAGTCTATCTTTCCAAGACCTTTCCCACACAGAGACTGGTCTTACCTTCCTGTCCCTGAAGAACATAAAAGATTGGGATAAGTTTAAACAAATTATTCTCAACTCTATAGCATTTTGCACATTGTGGTTATTGATTTTTTTGTTTCTTTAATGTTGTAAAATAAAATTTATAAAGGATAAAATCTAACTTCAAAAATGGTATAACACCTCAATTTTAATATAAAGGAGGAAAATGAATAGTATAATAAACTAACATATTTAGTTTGAGGAGGAACAATCATACCAGAGCCTCAATATTCAAGTGGTGCTCCATGGACAACCACCATCACCACTACTACTACTACTACTACTACTACTAGTTGTAGTAGTAGTAGTAGCAGCAGCAGCAGCAGCAGCAGCAGCAGCAGCAGCAGCGGCGGCGGCGGCAGCTGGGGACGTATTAGCAAACAGAATCCCAGACTCCAGCATAGACTCACTGAATAAGGATGTACATACCAACAAACCCTGCATGAGGCTCTGTGAGTGAGTCGGACATTGCTCCTGTGAATGTGGCTGCTTCAGATGTGATTGTTGCAGGAGTGTCACGGCAGCAACTGAGACACTGCAGTACTGTGACTTTGGGGTGTGATAAGCAATTCTTAAATCTGAATAGAATAAAACACAAGGTCCTGTCAATGTTCTTTCTAGAAAAAAAAAAACAAAGTAAAAATGAGTAGTATAAAACACACCTTATATCTATATTAGTATTCATACCTTATGTTATATAATTTTATGTTTAACGCTAGCCTTAATTCAGGGTATCAAATAGAAATTTTGTAAAACATAAAGGCTGAGTTGATGTTCAGGCCTGGTTTAGAAAGGGTTACTGGGTATCTCTAGGGCTATCTACAGTGTCCAAACCCAATCCCACGGGATAAGTGAATAGACTGCACTCACATGTCATCTCTCACAGAAGCTGTGTCACTTGGTGAGAGGAATGTGTGCAGCTGTGCTGGTTGCAGGAATGATTTTCACGTTTGAGGACCTAGTTACTCTGTTCAATGCTCAGTTCCTACTCCCTCCAGTAACAGTTCTTACATCAAAAAGATCTGGGGATCCCACAGGACGCTTCTGAAGATACAGACAGCTGCTTACCTCCAGGATCTTGAATTCCATCAGCTTAGTGAGCCTAAGAACTTGCACTCAAAACAAGTGCACAGCAACACTGTTTAAGTTATCTATAGTTCATCAGTCATATATGAAGGATCCATGAGCTCAATAAACATTTGTGAATGAATGGGGTATAGACAGTCAGTCAATTAAGCACTTCTTGAGCTGCATGTAGTAGAGAAAACTGACACTATCCCTGTTCTCAGGGAAAAAAAAACATTTAAGTCAAGGAGAATAAACAACTAACAGTATGTTAATGTGTCCTGGGAGAGAGTAATGGATCCATTCAAAGTGAGTGAAGCCATTGATCTCTTGACAATGGAATAAATTCTAAGAAGTGCATTGCCAGTTGACACAGTCACTACATCATGGTGAACTTGCACATGCTGAGATGGACATGACATCAATAAGTGGTGGAATCTTTCATGACCACTGCTGTTCCTGTCCTTCCTGTGGCCCACCATTGCTGAAATGTTAGGCAGCACATGCCTGTAACTGATGAAAATTTTAGAAAAATGATTTATAACTTCTTAGGTAGGATTCTTGGAATGTATGATGACCCACCCAGGGGCTAGCAAGAGCAACCAGCCTTTGCCACCCCCTAGGTATGAAGGAAAGGAAAATGTCAGAGCTACTTCCTTGGTAGCTTGGGGACCAGAGGAAAGGACCCTCCCCTTCCCTAAGGATGCTACCCAATTACCTTGAGACTGGACAAGTAGAAGACATTCTCTTGGCCTATATTTGATAATACTGTATATCTCTCTGTGTCTTGAATCCTCTTTAAGACAGGTATCCAGGAAAGTAGAAGACACCCAGCTAAACTCAAACTTTGGACGAATTAGGCATAACTATTAAAGAATAGTTGCAATAGTGGGCATGCTCATATTATCAACAAATGCACTGTTCATTTACAGTTTTATACTGGGCATACTGTACTTCCACTGCTGCTGCTGTTAGATCTGGCAACCATGTCTGTGTGGCAAATACGACTAGATGTCAGAAAGTAGAGATATTGAGAGTTACTGTTCACAAAACCTCTCGGGGCTAGGAGCCAGGAGGAGACAGGGCATCTGTAATAAGGAAGAATTTCCAGACTTGAAATATAGAAAGTGATAAATTAAGAGAAGTTAAAAACCTCCTTAGAATCCTAAGAGGTGCTTGAATTTATCCATAGTCTTACTCCCCCACCCCCTGCACCCTGAGTCTTAATGGAGAAAAAAAATCCATTATTTTGTTCTTTCTCCATTTCACATGAAGGAATGCCTAAGCTACGCTAGATCTCATTCAATGCTACCTGCAGAAATGAGTTAACTGGGAGCACACTGTTTCTGGAGAGAGACGTTACTCCAAATATGGTTTCCAGTGGTCATGGTGGATTCCTTCCCTTAACAAGATAAAACGATAATTCTCATGGACCTCTAAACTTCCAAATTATTTTCATAAATACCTGAGCTGTCACATCCATGGGCTTGATCCCAAACACCGGGGAAAGAACCAAGCTAACACAAAAAGAGAGCAAAGAAATAAGGCAAGGAGGCTTGGCATACATGATAGGGCTGTGCTTACTAAAGATGGGGACAGAGTGGCTGATGCAGGGAGCTGTGAAGAGGAAGCCTCAGTTGGAATCAAGACCAGGATCTTAGAGCCCTGGAAATACCGGATAAGAAAAGCTGCAGACACTGTATGGAGCTGGTCCAAGAGAGAAGTGTTTCAGGCAGCCGGACTGGAGGGACCTTGGACCAAGCGCACCGGGGCTTATGTTAGGACACGCGCAGAGCTGAGTCTGGGCCACAGAATTTGTTTATTCAGCTGGACATTTTAGAATGAAAGTGTTTACTCTACATTGTGTCTTCCAGTGTGCAACTTTTCTGATTCTACAGGGCTTATAGATAAGGTAAGCTTTGAGTCTGGGAAGGGGCTTTGGCCTTTATGACATGTGGGCAGCACTGGGACGGTTAGTTTGGAGCTCCTGAAGTTAGATGTAGTAAGCTTTGCCTGTGGGAAAGGGGTTAGCGCAGATTTGTTTTGGTTGGGTCCGAAAGGTCCCTCTCTGGGCTCGTATATTTTGCCACTTAGTGGCAAAATTAGGAAAAGTTGCAAGACCTTACTGGTGTAGAATATTCGCTGGGCAGGCAATATTGCGAAGGGCTGTAGGGCCTAGGTGGTATGTAGGTGCATCACTGGGGTAAGCCCATGAAGATTTTAGCCCTATCTGGCTTCTGGCATGTTGTCATTCTGTTTCTTAATCCCTGAAGCTGTGAGAACTACTTCCTCATGCTCCTGACACTCTGGATGGAGCTGCACTGGTCTCCATACTGGCCACACCATGATAGCCTGAATCCTGCTGAATTGTGAGCCCAGATACCTGCATCACTTCTGCCCTGGATCTGGTCACAGGGATAAGAGGTGACAAAGAGTGATAGAGGTGAACTTGAGGAGAAATGGCAAAACAGATTATAAAGAAGTCAGAATGAGTGGAAATCAGAACAGACGCACTGGCGTCTTAGGTGCTGACATGAAATTGAGGCTGCAGAAACTACTATTCATTCAGGAACTGACAACGCCCAGCAATGTCTTAATAATAATCACACTTTTTTATTAAGTAATTTAACTCTAGAAATCTAGTCTATCACACTCTAAAACTGGTGCAATCAAGATTCACGATAAGCGATTTCACTGAAGCATACTTTTACAACAGACAAAGATTATGTACAACACAAATGCCCCAAAATAGGGGATCATTTAAATAAATCACAAAGCAGCCGTACAATTGGATATTATGCAACCATTAAATTATGTTTATGAAGAGCTTTTAATGAGCAGAAAAATTCTCCTAAGATATGTGGTGTTAAGTTAAAAATGGCATGCAAAATTTTATATGCAGTATGATTTCAAATATTTGATCATACATACTCATTGAAAATGCCAGAAAGAAATAAGCTGAAATCTTGGCAGAGTTCCCTTTTGGTTATATGATTGTGATTAATAATTTTGTTTCTCTGCTTTCCTCTAAATCGTATTTCCTCTCTAGGCAAAGAACATTAGAATATTTCTTAAATTGAATTGAAGTCTCTCTTTCACGCAGGTCCTTGGGTCTCTCTGCGCCTTTGTGGAGATGGAAAGATGCACAGGTTAGTGCCTCCTTTTCACAGGAGAGTGGTGAAGATTTCAATAGAGCAGCTAGCTAGACCTCTGCTTCTCTCTGTGATGTGTATCCCACGGCCCCAGTCTCTGGAGAAGTAGGCCACCTGTGATCCCTTCCTATGTCCTAATTGAGTCCCCTGTGTCACATGATACCTGCTTCCATTTCTTCCTGTGCCAAGTGGCTAAACTATTGGAAAGATGACAGTGACCCAAGCCCTGTACACACTGGAAAGAGTATGTTCTTGCAAGACTGTGAGCAAAGAAAGCCGAGAGAGAGAGAGAGAGAGAGAGAGAGAGAGAGAGAGAGAGAGGAGGCAGAGACAGAGACAGACAGAGAGGGAGAGACAGAAAGACAGAGAGACAGACAGAGAGAGAGACAGAGAGACAGAGAGACAGAGAGAGACAGAGAGTTACAAGCTTCCGTAGCCCTTACTTCCCACGGCCCTGACCACGGCCAGTCACAAAGGCTCTGTGGGAGTTGCTTGTGGTGTTTACCTGTGTAGTTTGGAAAAGGTAAATTGAAAAAGATTAAAAGCAGCTTTGGTGTGCAAAAATAAAGCATGCAGATGTACTGGATCATTTTTATTATGAACTTGACATAAGCTATAGTCATTTTGGAAGAGCAAAACTCAATTGAGAAAATGTCCCACCAAATTGGGCTGTTAGCAAGCCTGTGTTGCATTTTCTTGATGATTGATGTGCCTGAGCTTTTCCCACAGGGGTAGTGCCAGCTGTGGGTTGGGTAGCCCCCTGGATAGTACAAGAAATCAAGCTGAGCAAGCTACGATGAGCAAGCCTGTAAGCAGCACACTTCTAGGGCCTCTGTATCAGTTACTGCTTCTAGGTTCTTGTCTTGATTCCTGTCCCAAGTTTCCTGGATGATAGATTACAGTCTGCAGGATGAAATAAACCCTCTCCCCAACAACTTGATTTTGGTTATGGGGTTTTATCACAGCAATAGAAACCCTAACTAAGACAGCAGAAGCTATGATTTTCACATGGAATCTCCCTCCCTCACACCATCCCTCTGTCCACTCAGGTCATGAGAGTTCCAAGGCATTAGTGACTCTCTAACAGAATCCTGTCTTGCAGAGACAGCCACTACCTTTGTCCACTCTATTAGTGGCATCACCATATATTAGTGGCATCACCAACTTCAGGACCTTATTCATGAGGCCAGTTTCTGTCCTTTTTCCACTCCCTTGCCGGATATTCTTGAGGACCCTGCTCAGCTTCCTGCTGTACACTAAAGGCCCAAGCTGAACAGGCCTGTGCTCACAGTGTTATTCTAACATTCACTGCTTATGTGATTTTTAGCCATATTAGTAATTTTTCTGAGTCTTAATTTGTTCATTTATAAAGTGAGCCTAATTGTAACTACTTACGGCTTGAGTGGATTAAGTGATTTATCATACAGAAGGTTCGTAACAGTCTATTACCCAGAATAAAAACTCAAAGAGCTTGGTTTTCTGTCTTTTTCTTATTCTTCTTCCTACCTTTCCTTCATACTCACCCGTGTTTCAAAGATCCTCTTGGCTGTTACTTTCTACAGAAACCAGTACTTTCTTTTGTATAAACCTTCCACTGTTACCCTTGTTCACACACTCAGGACTTAAGGAAGCTACATGTACTCTCCTGGGCTACCTGTACAGAACATGTGGATTTTGGAACATGTGGATTTCTAGTGGTATGTGTGTGTGTGTGTGTGCGCGCGCGCGTTAATGTGTATACATGCAAATATCTGTGATTATGGGAGTCCAACTGAGAGCCTTTCTCTATAAGTAGACAATTGCTCTATTAGTGTGATATATGCAAGCCTTATGATTTATTTTGATTGACTAAAATTAAACTTCTTGAGAGAAGGAACAACCTTTAACTAGTTGGATCTATATCACTGTGTAATCTGCTCAGGCATCTTAAATATGAAGATAATACAACTTGATGACATGAATGAGCTAGTCCATTGTCTAATATATAGCTGAAACAGAAGAAAGACAGGGGTTGTGATTCTGATTGTTTTGTTTAGTTATTCAAAATACTGAAAATGCATGTGCTGCTCCCAGACTCATTCCCGAGGCTCTCTTCTCATCGTTCTCCTACTTCTGAATCAGAGAGACAATGGTTTGTGTTGATCCCACATTGCTACCTAGTTATGCAGCCTCTTTGGGTATTACCTCCTGTAGACCATCGAATCCCACTTTCCCTGCTCTTCCTCCTCTTCCCGTGGTTTCTCATTCCCTTAACCTTATCAGCATCTTAGCCTCATTCCAGTGATGCCCCGAGGCACCTGGGAAGGGAGGTGTGACCAGAGGATAAAGACTAAACCATGGCTACTCCAGCACAGGACAGTAAGTTTTCAAACCTGATCACGTGAATGAGTCAAGTTTTCTGCTCATAGTCAGCCTTGCATTAGACACACTCTCCCTCATGGTAGTCATCTGCCCAAACGTGTGTTTTCTGCTTTCCCATAAAAGGGACTTTTCTTTCTTAAAAAACTTGAGGCCAAAATTGTTCTTTGTATTACGCTGGTCCATCCGTCAGCTCTTAGGAATCTGGGCCCTATGTACTCCTACATTTTTTTTCTCTTTCTTAGAAAGGTTAGCTAATTAATTGGCATGTAAATGAGAGGCATCAGAGCTATGGGTCTATCAAGGGCTTCTTGTGGTTCTCAAAGACTTTCTCATCTAATTTTCAAGATAATTTGCATACTTTCATTCACAGTTATCCTTGTGCTTCTGTTTGAAGAAGCCTCTTATGCCTGTGGGTGTTCTGCACACTCAACTCCCTTGACCTAAGCCTTGTGCATTCCTTTCTCATGAGTAGTGACATTGCCTTGGGCCACAGTGGCATATTTCCACCACAGATGAGACTCCTGAAAAAACGCAGAGAGTGTCTTGGGTACTGGTGTGAATCTCTCTGGAGCTGAGGTTGTACATTCTGTCGTTATCCAGTGATTCCATGAACAATTTAAAGCAAAAATGTTCTTTCTGTTTTTGTGGGGATAGTATTGCTCCACAATAATGCTCATTTCCTTTCATTAGGATAATTCTATTTAGGTGGACTGGATAGAGAGTAGCTGTCTTTCCTTCTCCATCCTCATTATTCACATTGCATAAAGCAGGGTACCAGCCATGAAAGATGTGCCTCTCCATATGCATTTGGACCCCCTTCTATTTATAAAGGTTTGCCTTGCTCCACAGCGGAGTCAAGGACTTACTCATTAAAAAGCAATGATCGTGTGTTTTGAGAGCTTAGATGACCACAGTGGTGTTGATTCCGTTTTGATTTGCAAAGCAAGAGCTAGATGAGTGTTGTCTTAGTCAGGGTTTCTATTCCTGCACAAATGTCATGACCAAGAAGTGGTTGGGGAGGAAAGGGTTTATTCAGCTTACATTTCCATACTTCTGTTCATCACCAAGGAAGTCAGGACTGGAACTCAAGCAGGTCAGAAAGCAAGAGCTGATGCAGAGGCCATGGAGGGATGTTCCTTACTGGCTTATTTCCCCTGGCTTGCTTTCCCTGGCTTGCTCAGCCTGCTCTCTTATAGAACTCAAGACTACCAGCCCAGGGATGGTTCCACCCACAAGGGGCCCTTCTCCCTTGATCACTAATTGAGAAAAGGCCTTACAGCTGGATCTCATGGAAGCATTTCCTCAACTGAAACTCCTTTCTCTGTGATAATGCCAGCTTGTGTCAGGTTGACACAAAACTAGCCAGTACAAGTGTCATTACATACTAGGACACCCAGCAGGAGTCAAAGAAACACAGTGTTCACCCCTGATGAATTGACATTTGGCAAAACACTCTGATATGGATTAGGAAATGTGGAGGACAACTCTGGGTTCTTTTATATTTTTGGCCTGGGTAAGTTGCAAGTAAGAAGCTGGCATCAGGATGTAACTCCCTGTTCTTCTAATTTCAGGTGCTGTTTAAGCATAAGATAAACCTTACTTTTCTGTGCCACTAGGAAAAACAAAAATCTCTCAGAAAACAACGATAAAATCTTCGCCTGATGTGTTTTATTATCTATATATTGGAAGTTCTTTTAGGTACTTAATGGAAGCATTAACTAACATTCATTAACCATGCACCCTTTTGAGCTTGCAGCAGAGGAAAGTACAGACAGGATCAGAATCTTCTCTCTGCCTCAGTTTGGCATTTTCAGTGTCTGTGTCCTTCCAACAGCATAGGCGTTGACTATGGAGGATGCTGTGCTGGCATTGCTGGGAAACGGAGTTCTGTTCTCCACTCTGCTGTTTTCTTTCCAAGCTGCTGACATTCATCATTCTGTAAGTTCTCACGCAGGCAATTTCTTGATTTTTATCAGATGTCATCTGGATTTATTCAGGCCACTGCCAGGACTCATATTCCTGTCTCAAACGGTCTTTGAATGCTTTGTTGACTAAAGCTCCTAGAAATTAAAGTTATTCAACATACCACCACCCAGAGCAATCTTCCTAATGCACAGGAAATCACAGCCATTTTAAGCATGCTGCCTGGCCCACAGTGTTTGGAAGACACCCAGTATTGAGAGATGGTAAAAATGCATATGGGGGCAGGAGAGGAGTCATATTTTAAACAGTGATATTACAAAAAGTCCAATAAGCTACCCTGACCAACTAAAATGAATTGGAATAGCAATTGTAAATGCAGTATGGCAAACCTGGTCTTTTCCTAGCTACTGACCCCGGGGAGTAGGAAACATGAGGCTCTTCATGCTTCTATAATAGGAGTAAAATTGTTTAGATGAAGGTAACTCAGGGTAAGGGCAATCCCCATCCCATCTCAGCACAAGAAGACCAAGGGATGAGTTCTTAGTAAGAATCAAAGCTATAGTGATACAAGAGATGTGCTATTTTCATGGATAACAGAAGAAAGGTGTTAGTGAGGGCTTGATTCCAATGGCGGCCACTAAGGCTTTGCTACTGGATACTAACTAAGGCTTTACTGCTGGAAGCATAGTCCAAAGCCCAGTAGCATCAGTGTTGCCTGGGTACATGAGGCCCAGGATCACATAACAATTGCTTTCCTGTTATAGTCTAAGGCAGGAGTGGCTCTCTCTCTCTCTCTCTCTCTCTCTCTCTCTCTCTCTCTCTCCATATATACACATACCTACCCTCAGAGATACCAAAGCTCATAATCCTGGATTATGCCAGAGCTACTAATGCCAAGAGCTACTAAATGTGTGGGATATTTGGAGATTTTAATGATGGCTGAGTCCTAGTTGCCTTTGTAGGGAGGAATGATGAATCTTGGTTTAACAACTCTATCTTGTTTTCCTTCATGGGTGTTTGTGTGTATGTATTCATGCTGTGCAGTACATGTGTGCATGTGTAGCATGCATGTAGAGGTGAGAAAAGAACTGCAGGTTTCTGTAGCCTGGTACCTTCCACCTTTTACTTGAGACAGGGTCTCAGTGACCCAGAGCTTTACCATGTAGGCCAGGATAGCTGTCTGCCATTTTCCAGGGGAACTCTGTTTCTGTTTCCATCTTTTAACCTGGGAATTACAGATGTGTTCCATGTCTTGTCTTTTACACAGACACAGGGCCTGAAAATTCATGCCCTCATGCTTATGAGGCAAGCAACTTATCAATCAAGCCACCTGCCCAGCTTTAGAAATTTTTATGGGTATTCCAAACTTCTGGGCTAATATCCACTTACCAGTGAGTGCATACCATGTGTGTTCTTTTGTGATTGGGTTACCTCACTCAGGTTCAGAATACCCAAGATACGATTCACATACCACATGAAGCTCAAGAAGAAGAAAGACAGTGTGGATACTTCGGTCCTTCTTGGAAGGGGGATCAAAATACCCATAGGAGGAGATACAGAGACAAAGTTTGGAGTAGAAACTGAAGGAAAGGCTATCCAGTGACTGTCTCACCAGGGGATCCATCCTATATACAATTTCCAAACCCAGACACTATTGTGGATGCCAACAAGTGCTTGCTGACAGGAGCCTAATATACCTGTCTCCTGAGAGGCTCTGCCAGTGCCTGACAAATACAGAAGTGGATGCTCACAGCCAACCACTGGACTGAGCACAGGGTCCCCAATGGAGGAGCAAGAGAAAGGACCCAAGGAGCTGAAGGGGTTTGCAGCTCCATAGGAGGAACAACAATATGAACCAACTAGTATCCCCAGAGCTCCCAGGGACTAAGCCACCAACCAAAGAGTACACAAGGAGAGACTCAAGGCTTCAGCCGCATATGTAGCAGAGGTTGGCCTTGTGGGGCATCAACGAGAGGCCCTTGGTCTTGTGAAGGCTCAATGCCCCAGGGTAGGGAAATGCCAGAACAGGGAAGTGGGAGTGGGTGGGTTAGTGAGCAGGGGGAGGGGGATGGGATGGGGGGATTTCACAGGGGAAATGAGAAAAGGGGATAAAATTTGAAATGTAAATAAAGAAAATATCTAATAATAAAAAAGGAAAGAAAAAATAAAAAGAAACAGCCAAAAGAAAAAAAAAGAAGAAAGTTTTCTGGAGCAGGATTTCAAGGAAGAAGGCCTTGGAGTTTAGAGGAAAGCATTTGTCAGTCAGTGAGAGACTCCAAGGAATGCTCTCTGAAAACCTGGGAGGGGAATATTCTGGAACCTCTTTCCAGAGTTCAGGGTACTGCTTTTGCACAGGGTTCGTTAAGGCCAAGCCAGAATGGTTCCTAGATCTCCCCACCTCGGCTGCCAGGCAGAGCGAAGGCAAAGCCTTTCAACCCTTACACAAACCCAACCAATGCTTCTTTCAGAAGCCAAATCATTCTTATGCTTGCACTCTCTCTAAGAGATTTTGTAACGTTTTAATTGAGATGAATAAAATAGCCTGAATTTCCATATGTAATTGTCTTATGGTTTCTATTGCTTCAACAAAACGCTGTGACCGAAAGCAATCTGGGAAGCTGGGGATAAAGCTTATTCAGTTCACACTTCCTCTTTGCTATCTGTTCATCAAGGAAGTCAGGGCAAGGAACTCAAATAGGGCAGGAATCAGGAGACAGCTGCTGATGTAGAGGCCATGGAGGGGTTTTGCTTGCTGGCTTGCCCTCATGGCTTTGCCTAGCCTGCTTTCTTATAGAATCCAAGACCACCAGCTCAGGGTTGTCCCCACCCACAGTGGGCTGGTCCCCAGCACATCAATCACTAATTAAGACAATGCCTTGCAACTACATCTTATGGAGGCATTTTGTCAATTATAGTTCCCTCCTTTCAGCTAACTCTAGTTTTCAGTGGGTCAAGTCGTCATAAGACTGGCCAGCACAGTAATGTACTCTCATATATTTTGCCCTATCAATTTTTAGTTTTTAAAACATTTCAATGTGAAATACTAATTCAATTTCATAATCTACAATGAGCAAAGAGTCACAGTCAGAAAAACACTAATATTATCAAGTATTGATAATACGGCAGGCTTGCTTTT
>NC_034591.1:74384188-74420754 GCF_900095145.1 Mus pahari
TCTCTCTCTCTCTCTCTCTCTCTGTGTGTGTGTGTGTGTGTGTGTGTGTGTGTGTGTGTGTGTATGTTAGGATTTCCTTGAACCCAAGGCCCAGAAATCTCTCATCCAATTCTCTAAATCAGAAAATGATATTAAGGGCTGAAGCTTCATGGGATGAAGTAGACAATAATGTCCACTAGGATACAGTAGACTCAGCAGCACACATTCTTGGTTACAACCTTTGTGACAGAAGAGTCAATAACCCCCTACCACCCTAATGACATTAGGTGAGTTGTTATTATGCTTCTGGGCATCCCAGAGCCAAAATGGATTAAGGAGTAGGGAGACAGGTTGGGTGGGGTTGAAGTTGTAGGTAAACACAAGGGCCATTAATATGTCAAACTAGTCACGTGTGGACAGTCAAATATTTGGGTCTCTGAGTAAGTAAATTGGGACAGAGAGTCAGAAACATTAGCTAACCTGGTGAGTTTATTCCTGTTTTGTCTAGTAATCATCAGTGGTAATTACATTTCCCTTATAGTAGATGTCATAATCTTGATCTTTAACTAAATTGCTGGTCTGACCTCTGTCTTTGTAGATAACGGTAATCACCTGATGCTTAGCCCCTCCACTTCTAAACATTTCACTGCTCTGAGAGTTTGTCTCTCCTTTCTGTCCTGATGGTTGTTTGTAGAGACAGAATCTCACTGTGTTTCCCAGCCTGATCTGGAACTCATTACGTAAACGAGGATGGCATCAAACTTGTAACAATAGGCCAAGATTCCTAAGGTCCTATCAAGTTTTACTTTTGTTGTGATATTTGAGTCTCTGTCTTTACCATCTTCCAGTAGCGTGCTGGGATCAATTTTTATTGGTGGGTATTGCTGATCAACTACACAATTGGTAACATCAGGTAGCTTAAAATCAGTTGTAGTCAGAATGCCACAGACATTGGCTGAAGTTAGAAATCAGGAGATCTCACCTCTCTAAAGCCAGGTTTTAAACACCAGGAACCTGCTACAATGCTCTCAAATTTAAGTTTGAATTTCTAGGCTGATAGACACTACTATATAAATTATTACAGCTTAAATTCTGTTGGCAGAAAAGAAAACTTGAATCTCAAATGTGTTTCCTTATAGTTCTCAACCCTTTTATGAGAAAGAAATTACCTATTTTAAATTAGCTATACTTAAAATCCTAGCCCCTCAGAGGCCAATAATTGATCTTTGGTCTTTCTTTTAAAGTCATTCTCCTTCCTCATATCCCTTGCCATCTTGTTTCATCTAAATTTAAAAGACTCTCAACTTCTCTCTTTCTCTCCCTCTTTCTTCTTTCTCTCTTTCCTATCTCTCTTTTCTCTCTTGCTCTCTATTCTTGCCCTCTTTCTCTTTTTATCCTTTCTCCTCTCTCTCCTCTCTCTCTCTCCTCTCTCTCTCTTCTCCCTGTTCTCCCCTCTCATTTGAAAATACTTTTCATGGCTCTGACTCTGATCGTATTTTTCATCCAATAATCTCTGCCTTGTTCACAAAACTCCCATCAGTTCTGTGGCAATGTGTCTGCCGTCTCGTGGTCGCTCATTTTAGCTGTGACACATCTGTCTGCTACAATGACTCTTCCTGTCATCTCACATAAGCCCTGTTACTTGAGCTGTTCTTTCAAAGACTTGGGACACTATTCTCTCTAACTGCCAAAAAGACAGCAACCAACCATATGAAGCAGGTTTAACCTCACAGCGATCTGCTCTGAGCCTGCTTATTCCCATGGCCTCCCTGCTTTAACCATCTAGCTCAGTTCAATCCTTGATATTGCCTTCTCATTTTGATTCATTTAGAAATTCCACCCTAACTAAGAAGTGACGCCATTGTTCCTGATGAAAAGGAACTCTCAAAGATACTGACTCTAGACAGAGGCAGGCAGGCAGACAGACAGACACACAGACACACAGACACACAGGCTTTTGTAACCCATCATAGAGGTACTTTTACAGTAATGTTTATTTCTGTTCTATTCACAATATAAAAGAATGGAAATAAATTAGATATCCATCAATAGATAAATGGATAATGAAAATGTGGTAAATATACACAACTGAGTTTTATTTAGTTGTAAAAAAATGAAGTTATTATATTTGAAGGAAAATATATAGGTCTGGGAAATATATTAAGCAAAGTGACCCAGAATCTGAAGGATAAAACCACCTGTCCTTGCCTGTGTGGCTAGATCCTAACATGTATGTATATAAATGGGTATAACTTTTCTAACCATTAAAAAACTAGGATAGAATACCAAAAGTGTTACCAAAGAAGGGAGAAGGACATGAAAGCAAAATATGAGACCATAAAGTTGCAATAGAAGTCAAGAGGACATGGAAGTCAGGGAGATTGTAGAAGGGTTCTAAACCTCAATTTGTTAGAAAATGCTATAATAATATGTAATAGCTATGTGCTGCTGCACAGCACTGTCCTCCAATCCAAATAGCTGCCATCTCCATGAGTTCAGCTGTGCTATTCACAAATGACCATCAGGTGGACTGATGGACTGTTGCCATTCCCTCATAGAAAAGGTTGCAAGAATGGTCATTGGATCTTTACCTAAAGATCCAGCCATTTCCCCCAAGGCAGTTGTACGAAATTCTGTCTTAATTGCCTGTGATCTCTGTGTCTCTGGAGAGTGAAAAGATCTAAGTTGTAAAGGAACTAGGGGATAGGCATCTTATGCATAGTTGTGAGGTAGCTGTCATCTCTGCTGGGTGCAGACTTCCCAGTGTGCCTGCTTTATGTTCACTCACACTCCTATCTGTAAACTCTCTCATTATTTCTCCAGGGAGAACTTTGGTGGAATCTAACTTGAGTATGCCATTGGGACCTTAGGGGTTATTTGATGATTAGTTTCTGTTACTCAAGTAGTTTAAAAAAGAAAAAAGATAGAAGATACTATTACTAATGTAGAAGATATTTACATAATTCAGATTCCCATGGTGATGAATAGCTTCTCACTGGAGAACAAGTAGGTCAGGGGAAGATCCTGTCCATGACTTCTTCTGCAAACCAGCACTGCAATGTGATGGGGGGGGGGCTTTATGACTCAATAAGACTTTTCTGATCCCTAGGCTTAGATTTTATAATCTAGTGACTGAGACTGACATGTAAAATATTAATTACAGAATACTAAGATAATTAATTTGGTAGAAGTAGAAAAGGGAACCAGGATATGAGAGGATATGTTCTTTTTTTTCCCCCAGACAAAGTCCCTGAAGGTAACAGTTGAGATGCTATGGAAGTTGAAGGGCTGCTCAAAATTTAGAATGGGGGTGAGGTCCTAGAGTATTATGGAAAAGGTACAAGGATAGAAAAGAGAGGCACTACTGGGGATTGTGTGTCTGTAGAGTTGAGAATTGAGAGAGGACAGGAGAAAAGGTGTGTTAGATATAACATACCAGTCTCTAATATATTCTTTCAAAATAACACCACTGTCACAGTAAAACTCTATTTCATTGGATAATGTTTTGTTTTCCAAATGGTATTATTAAGGTAGCTGAATCCTGAATACTAAAAATAATGCTGGAGAAATCATTGTTCCTGATTTCAAGTTCTATACTACAGGGCCACAGCAGTAAACACAGCATGGCTCTGGCATAAAAGTAGCCACATGGGTCAATTGAACAGAATACAGAACTCAGATATAGCTTAATGAAACCACAGGTGCCTGGATTTGACAAACAGACCAGAAAACACACACTGGAGGAAGAATATCATCCTCAGAAAACGGTGCTGCACAGATTGGATAGCTACATGTAGAAGAATGAACCCCACTATTTATATCTCATCATTATGAAACTTGACTTTAAGTGGATCAAGGACCAGTAATTGGTAAACAGGACCTCATGAAACTAAAAATCCTCTATACTGCAAGGTGCCACCAGCCAAGTGAAGAGGCAGCCTAAGGAGGGGAAACTCTTTGCCAACTATACATCTGGCTGAGGGTTATTGTTTAGAATGTACAAAGAATTTAAAAAGCTCAACACCAAGAAAACTAATAATCCAGGTTTAATAAAAATGGGACATCAGACTAAATAGATTTTTTCCCACAGAAAGACATACAAATAAAGATTTTTTTTTTAAATGCTCAGCAGCCTTGGCTATTAGCTAAATGAAAATAAGAATACTTTGATATTTCATCTTACTTCAATCAGAATGGCTAAGGGTCTTTCAAATGACAAAAAAATAAAATAAAATGGGGTCATGATGTGGGATAAATGGGACTAGCTTTTCACTGTCAGTTGAGTGTAAATTGGTGCATTCACTATGAGAATCTGTGTGGTGGTTCCACAAAAAATGTAGAAATATTCTATTATATCACCCACTTACACCACTCAGGCTCATATACTCAAAGGGCTCCATCTATAAAGAGACACTTGATCATCCATGTTAATTGCTGCATTATTTACATACCCAGGAAATGGAAACAGTCTAGATGTCCATCAACTGGCATCAATGGACAATGAAAATATGGCAAATTCATAGACCATAATGATGTTCAGCTGCAAAGGAAAATGTGAAATTATGAAAATTTCAGATAAATAGTTGGAACTCAAAATAATCATTCTGAGTGAGATAGCAAAGACCCAGAAAGACAAACAGCTCATGGTCTCTCTCACAAGGATGCTAGATTTGAATCTTCAGGTCTATGTTTAAATTGGAATTCCCATATAAGTCAAGAAAGAAGTGAGGAGCTCTGGCAGGAGTAGTGCTGGGTTCCAGCTTTGCTTTGGTTCAGCATTGCCTCACTATACCCTCACTTCTCCCTTTTGGAATAGTAATGCTTATCTGTCCTGTTATATGTTGGAAGTATGTAATTTGCTTTTTGATTATACAGGGGATTACAGTTAAGCAATTGTTTTCAATCTCAAAACAAAACAACAAACAAACAAACAAACAAAAAATTCAACTGACTTTGGGCATTTGAACAGAGTTGAGACTGTGAAGAACTAATGGGATTTTTGATATTGAATTAAATGCATTTTGCTTTGTGATATATATATATATATATATATATGTATATATATATATGTATATATATACATATATATATACATATATATATATACATATAGTCTATATATATAGACTATATATATATATATAGTCATGAGCTTACATGGGACAGGGATTATGATGTGGTAGTTTGAATGAGAAGTATCCTTCCATAGGTTCGAATGTTTGAAGACTTGGCTCTCAGTGGGTCCTGAAGTTCAGGGAGGTCTAGGTGATATAGCTTTCCTGGAGTATGTACTGGAGTGAGGATTGGTCCAATTTCTCTCCTCTTGTATCTGTCTTGCTATGGTGAATGCAACAGAACTAGCATCAAAGGCTTCTGTCAAAGTTTTTGAAACACTGTGACAGTCTTAATTCTGAGTATCCTAAGGTCACTGTCTAGGGGAGACTATCTGCTTAGAAGTCCCATGGAAATTGGCTTCTCAAATATCCTCATCAAGGTGCTAGATATACTGAAGGAATTCTACCTTGTAGGATGTTTGGACAGAGCTGGTTTAATAGAGATACATTGAATTCACTTTTTTTTTTTTTTAATTTCAGCAGGGATTAACAATGCTATCAGCCTACTTTATTAACCATCTATCTGAGACCACTCATTATGCAAAATCCCTTGAGAGCATCCCATCATCAACAGTTTACAGCATTTCATTTTATTGGTAGGAAACTAATACTTGGAGAACTTATTGTCTGTGCAGGGAACAGTCCTTTAAGTAAAGTGACTTACTCTAGTAAGTCATTCAAAAATGAACCAGAACAGGAAAATGGGGAAAATCCAGGGACACTGGAAAGGAGAAGATGACTGTTTCCTAAAATGTAACAACTTTTGGCTACCTTTCCTTCTTCATGCTATGTTGCTGGAAAGAATATCATGGATGAAATAAAACATAAACTTGAACTGCTGTCAATCAAAGACCCTTTGATCTGAACTTCACTGGGGAAATACCATGGAGAGGAGTAAGTAAGTGTATTAGGTATGTTTCCTGGACTAAAACTCCTTCTGAATTATTTTTGGCAACTGCATGTATAAGATCACCTTAAATCCACACATACTTCCCAGTAGAAGCTATAAGGTAGACTTAGGAAATCTCCCTCAGGAATACTGTAGAGTGGTTGGTGGAGGCTTTGAACATAGCTCCTTCCTTTTTATTCTGACAGATACTGTGACATCTGCTGTTGAAGAGCTCCAGGTCTAGCCTATGAAACAGATAAATAAATAGATCATTTTAATGCCACATGATAGTCTCCACTATGGCAGCACATGTAAGGTATCATGGGAGCAAGCGGAAGAAGAAATGAGCTGTAGCTGGGAGAGCTTAGATTTGTCTAGTAAAGTCACAAAGGCAATATTTAAGACCAAACAGTAATCTGTTTGATTGGTTTTTGTTGTTTTCTGTTTTAAAAACATACTCTAAAAAAAAAAAAAGAATGTATGTTGTTCAGGTTATAGAAAAAAGCAAAGTCAAAAGTATGGGTTCAGCAAAGTGCATGTGTAAAACTACTAGCTAATCGTGCATGCCGTGTGACTTAAGAGGCATTGGGAGGTCAAAAACATTCTAGCTGTTGTCTACTAATAGCTGTTTTGTGACATAAAGCATGATAAAAGCTTTCAGTAGACAAATTCTCATTTAGTGATACATTAGGAACTTGGTCTCATTGACACTAAGAGTTGAGAAAACCAATCTTCACTGAATTTCAGAATCCCCTTACTTCAGGCACCTCTTGGGTACTACAGGCTCTGAACCCAGACCTACTAGTCACAGAGCTCTTTATAGAGCTCTCTTGCCTTCCCTCCCACCTCCAGGGCAAGTCTTTCTCCTTTATTTCTTGAGCTTCTTCAAGATGAACTGCTTGAATTCTCTTTTCTAATCTGTCTACGGTCAGGTATCAACCAATGTGCTCCAAAGCTGTTGTTTTAAAACAATTCAGAGTTATAAAATCCAATTTTATGTCAATTGTGGATATCTTCTTTAAAATTGTAAGCCCATACCACAATTTTTCTGGTTAACCTCATTAGCTAGATGCTCATAGACCTCAAGCATATGTCCAAAATATGATTCTTAAATTCCTTCTACATAAGCTCTCTTTACAATGTCTATAATTCTACTAAACGTCAAGGCCATCTTTCTCATCACTTAGGACATAAGCCTTGGTGTCTATCACTGGCTTCTTTCAGTATCTCACACTCCACATCCAACAGATTCTAAGCCAAGCTCATTGTATCAATCCTCAAAATAGATTGAGTATGAAGCTACCTCTTATAGTCTACATTACAACTAAGCTGCAGCAGAATCTTAGGCTTGTCCTTCCTGTCCTGTGCAGTGTCTCTTACACACATGGGTACTCAACACAGCAGCTAGAACAGTCATTCTATATGAAAGTCAGATCTGTTACTTTTGCCTTCAAAACTACCAAAGGCGTTTTAACCCAAGGATCCTTGGGTTATCCTTAGATAGAGAAGGCTGAATAAATATTTTGGGGGTTTCCACTATGGAATACACAGATACTTCACGAAAAGAGGAGAGATGAATGGTTTTTAGTAGCTGTCCACATGTCATGTGGAAAAACTCTACAAAAAAATATGGAAAACTGGAGACCATGAAATAACCCACTGGAGATATATACTACGCCCACTGATGTGATGACATAACAGCTACCTTTAAGCAACCATTCCAGGGGAAAAGGCTCAACATCTTTATAGAAAAACATGTCCAAGAATATTTACTGAAGCATTGACTGTAACAGCAAAAATTCTAAGAAGGACACAGTGATCAAGAAGAACAAAAGCAAACTCTAATTTAACCACAAAATATTGCTGAGTGTTTTATAACTGTATTAAATTCCCAAAATATATAAAAATATTTTCAGAATGATTCCATTTTTTGCAACATAATGCAAAATAAAACCATGTCATGTGTGAACAATAGATACTAAATCCAAAAAGCTTGCTACTTTACGGGTAGACATAGGATGGGATAAAGATGAGCATCTGAAAGGCTCATCTATACTGATGTGTCTTGTTTCTCTTAAAAACATCAAGCAGTCATTAAAGCAAAACTATTTAATTTAATAATAATTAAAACTATGTGTTAGGTCATAGTGCACCTCATTTTTCTGTGTGTTTGAAATACCTTAAAGGTGTGAAAAAAGTGATGAGCTTTTACTTAAATATCTCATAATTTAGCTGGAAAGAGGTTTGCCTACTGCTAGTTTGTTGGTGATGAGAACAGAATCCCTCAAATCAGCTTCAAAATGCAGACATTTATTATAAAGTCACACAAAGGACATTTACTGAAATCAAAGGACAGAAAACAAAGTACAGCCAGGACTCCTGGGGACTGGAGTAGGAACTGGAAGGTGGCCCGGAGACCAAGCTACCGTTCCTAACAAGCTTCAGAGTTGTATTTGCTTTCTTTCTGTTTCTCTGTCTCTGTGTCTCTGTGTCTGTCTCTCTCTCTCTCTCTCTCTCTCTCTCTCTCTCTCTCTCTCTCTCTCTCTCTCTCTCTCTCTCTCTCTCTCTCTCTTTCTCCCTCCCTTCCCTTCCCCCTCCCTCCTTTCCCCCCCCTTCTGATTTCTCTATGCAGCTGTTTTATTCAGTACTATCTGTCAATACAGCCTTAGACTTTGCTCTGCTGAGTCACCTCTAGGACTAAACAGGAAACTGCCCTTTTGAGTGGCAGCTTCCTTTGTGATTTTATTCATATTTAAAAAGAAAGTACAATCTTTCTTAGGTAGATAAAGGAGCCTGGTTCCAGGACCCCCACAAGACTCACAGAATCCAAATACTGACCTAGTATTTACATATTATCTGCACATATCCTCTTGTATGCTTTAAATCATCTCTAGGTTATTTATAACATTTCATACAATGCAAACTGTATAAGTAAATGTTAAACCATGTTGTCTATGGAATAATGACAAGGCAAAAAGCCCAAATATACTCAGAACAAACAAAATCTTTTTCAAATAGTTTCAATATGAAGCTAATCCAAATCTAGAAAATTCATGGAGAGCTTAATGTATTTAATTGAGACATAGTATCTTTATAAAACAGGCCATGCTGGCCTATTGTCATGCCAGCCCTGACATACAAGCCACTTCCTTTGCCCAATCCTTCGTTCATCCTTGTGGCCCATCTCAGTGCAAACATGGCCAGGGTTGTTCTCTCTCAGCAGGTTATTATAGGGGAGGCCACTTTCTACTGCCATGGTCACTATCAACAGGCTTATCACTGATTCAGTGCTTGTTGTAGCCTGAAATATTTCACCAGGCATTTTGCATTCATCAACCCATTACCTTCATACTATAAAAATACCCTCTTTACAGATGAAACAAAATGACTTATCCAAGGCTCACTGCAAATGTCAGCAGGGGCAAGCAGTTAGTGCAAGGCAAGTAAGTCTGTGGACAAGTCCTGTACTCCCTGCAGGGGCAGGCTGCATCCAGGGTCAGTCATAGACAAGCAGAGTGCAGAGGAGAGAAGAGGAAGTCCTTTAAGCAGGGCAGCTATTAATGGCCTAAAGAGATACTCAGAAATTCAAGGATGCTGAGATTTTGACATCCTTAACTCACTTCCTTTAAGATTTCTTCAACTGGGATTCCAGATGCAGCTGGAAAGAAGTGGACTGATGCAGGATGAGTGGAATTGTCTTCCAGCTGGAATATCCAGAATTATGCCATCACTTGACTTCTTTTCTCATTGGCCAAGAGGAAAAGATCTTCCAGTGAGATGGTCAAATATCTAGGAAAATCTATGTGATTACTAAAAGGGCAAATACACAGTGGGGCTTGCTGTAAACAGCTCCTTAGGAAGCACATTATTTCAGAATTCCAAGGGCTTTCCTGATATAAACACACCCTTCTATGTGTGTGCAGTGTGTGTGTGTGTGTGTGTGTGTGTGTGTGTGTGTGTGTGTGTACATGTGTTTCAGGGCTACTGTATAGATTTTTCCTGAACAACTAGCAAGGACCATCATTTTCCAGTATTGTCATCCTGGACAAGGACCCCAGACTCTTGAAAAGGCTTGTTTTCATTCCTCTCTAAATTTAAGGTCACACTCCTATAAAAAGCTAGCTCTCACCAAGTTAAACAGAAGTGTCTCTCTCTCTCTCTTCTACCCCACTTTTGCTTCCTTCCCCTCCCTTATCTCTGCTTTCCTGTGCTCTCTCCCCTTTTCTCTTTTTCTCTGTTCTGCAGATTATCTAACACGAGGCTGGGGCACATGGGCAAGTGCTCCATCCCTGACTATACCCACAGACTTGCACCGCGTTTCTAATGGTAGTGATGGGAGTGGGGGTTTCTACTTGTTGGTCCTGGAGCAAGGATACCCTCCATGAAGCAAGCATGCCCTCCATCACTACACTGGGACAAAAGGCGCTGTACTGTGTCCTTCCTGGAACTCCCTGCTACAGCATCAGAGTCTTCTGAGTTCACTCTCAGTCCAGGGGCATGGGAAGGAAGATTTAAGATATTCAACATACACAGGTTATTGCTTCTTTCACTTTATCTAATCTGTTAAACTTGCTGTCATGATTCATCTTCTGTAATTAGCTTCTCTAAGGATAAAATCTTTTCAATGGAATGCTTCCCAGAATTTATCAATTAAAAATACCTTCTCATTTTTTTTTTCTTTAAATACCAGTGTCTGTGCAGAGAAAGAAGAAGAAAAAACTTGCAAGCATGATAAAAGGATACAGGCTTCTGACTGCTTTCCCTGTCTTCTCTCCTTTTTGTAGAATCCCCCTGTTTAACAGTTTCTTGTAAGTCTTCCTAGAGAACAAAGACTCTGTTGTTGGGGGTTTTACACACCACAGCCATTTGCATCTTTTAGCTCTGCCATCAAAGATGGGGGAGGGTGTGCCCACAGGGACCCATCTGCCTTAGAGTGGGACAAAGGTGCTCTTTGCTTACACACCCTGTTTCCTTTTATTTTCTCCTTATCTTTTGGTCCTGGAATTCCTTCCAGAATACAAAGGCCTAATATGCACAGCTTTTGACAAGTGCCCTGCCCTGCCCTGCAAGCCCTGCCACCCGCCCGGATCTTCCAGGAAGAGCCCAGCTCTGGCTTTGCCCCTGTGTTTTGTATATCCTAGTGAGTGTGCAGCATTTTCCCAGGGGCTGTAATTGTTGAGGTGCTGCCTCCTGCTGTCTTTGCTCCCTGACAGGAAGCTGTACCATCAGCCCTCTGAGTGCTTATCACAGACTAGGAGTTTAGTAACTAGAATAAGAGAATAGTGGAGATCAGACTATCTCTGAGCTATGACTGAGTGTGAGAGGCCACCCTGGCTGGGACCTTCTCAAAAGCACTGCCTCTCCTATTGAGGCTCACCAAAGGGGCAGAGGCCTGCTTCTCAGAGGTTTAGGGTGTGGTCTGGAATCCTGGGCACGGAAATATTTCGACATGGTATTTTAATGATGCCCTAGGTAGGAGGCAGTGCTGTCGCATGGGAAAGGGGTGGGGAAGAGAGGTTTCTTCCTTTTCCAGTTTTGAAAGTTATACGATATTTTGGAGGAAGATGCAAATATCAGATCCTTCTCAGACACAGACACACAGGCAGAGACACATACGCACTGGGAGACGCTGGGCCTCTGCTAAATATAACCCTTTGTAGCGACAGTGTCTCAGTAATTTTAAAGTGAAGAGATAAGGAGGGGAGCCAAGTCTTTCATAATGAATGCAAGCCTATAGCTTTTAAACAGGGCTAACATATGGGCCACTGATGTGAATGTGAATGCAAATTAGATATTTCTGATTGCTTGAAATAAAGTCAGCAGAATCGGCCTCGCACAGCAAATGGTGAAGCTTTAACTACGTCGGTGCCAGGCTGGAGACAAGAGCTCTCAACACATACTCGGGATAAAGAGGGCTTCAGGCTGGCATTTTGGATGGAGGCCTTTCTACACAGGGCATGCTCTTCTCATTGTTGTCAATACAGTTCTTTGTTTTTTTAGAGTCTTTCATTTATGTTGCTCAGAAATAAAGATCTACTTAGACCTCTAACCTGTCGGATTGACTGTAGGTTGTGGACAGCCTTGGCGTGGTCAGGAGCCTCTGAGAAGGCATTTTTATGAGATCTGCTTTACCAGCTGGTAACATCTGTCCTGTGGGTGCGGGTGAAAAGGTGGTGAGAGCAGAGGGCCAAAAGTAGGTATATGGTTCAAGGACACCACCCATTGTCGTACACAAAACCACACCAAAAATCTCACTAAGGTGTCACATGATGCTCTGAAAGAGGCAGTCCTTGAAGGCCATAAGAATTTACAGATGGAGTCTCAGTCTCTCTCTCTCTCTCTCTCTCTCTCTCTCTCTCTCTCTCTCTCTCTCTCCTGTTTCTGTCTCTCTGTCTCTGTCTCTCTGTGTCTCTGTCCGTCTGTCTGTCTGTATGTGTGTGTCTGTGTGTACACAGAAGGCTTCATGGAGGAAGAGTCCCTAAGCTAAGTCTTCAAAAGCAAACAAGAGAAGGAGGTAGAGGAGGGTCAGAGTCCATCCCTGCCCCAGACACAGGTGAGGTCACACAGGCAAAGGGCAATGAGAAGCATTTTGCTCTGTGGGAGTGGGAGAGTAGGCCGGCAAGCTGCGATCAGAAACATCCCTGACGGCTTCACAACAAGATTGGTACCTGACATGGTTCACTAGGGTTGTTGGCCACAGGACAAGACCAACAGAAACCTTTTATGAGAGGCCTTGGCTCCCACTTAAGCAGCCAACACAGAAGCGCTGAGTTCAGGCAAAAGAAACAGGCAGCCCAGAGCTGATCCCATGGCCCCTACACACTTGATGATTATCCACAGACCTGAAATATGCAACCATGGCTCACTATTGGTAGGGAAAGCACTGTCAAAGCAGTCCAAATCTTCTAACACCTTCTAGTAAATGCAATATCCTGCCTGCTCCTCCTGTCCTCCCGTGCAGATGTTTCTCAGCCTTGCTTCTGTGTAGGCCGGCACAAGGGTCTCGGCATAAGGATGCCTGCAGGAGACATCTGCCAATGTCTGGAGACAGTTTTGATTGTCATAATCAGTGAGACAGGAGGTGCAGCTGATATCGAGTGTGTCAAGGTCAAGGATACAGTTAACACCTATAATAGAGAAAAATCTTGCCACAGTGAAGAATAGCCAATCAAAAATGTCAACAGTAGCAAAGCTGAGATACTCTGCAACCTCCCCAAAAACCTCAAGGAGAAAAGCCTCAACTTCGCTTATGTTTCCCCTTCATCTGTCCTTGGGGCCATGGCCTCACTGAGCAGGGCAAGATGATGGCAGGAAGACAAGTTACAGTTAAACTACAAAACAGAAATGCAGCTGGTGCTCTGGTAGAGAGGAAATCAACTGAGCATCGATTAGAACCCTGTTTCCCTTCTTCTGTCTCCTTGCCATTATCACCTATGTCCTGAGGACCATGAGACAGACAGCTCAACCCCAGAGCCTTCATCAGTGTTTTCTCAGTGTTTTTCCAGGCTTGGAGTGGACTTGTATCATACGTTCACCACGCTGGGGGAACTTCAGGTTTATCAGCGCTGAGAGGTCAGTCATAGCTTTCTAGTTTCAAGTTATAATTGGTTGATACTTTTAACTTAGTTAATGGTGTGCATCAAAGTATAAATGCTCCAAACAATGCAGCAATATTGGTCCCATCGTCCCTGTCCACGTGTAGATACCTCTAGAGTGGAGAAACAATACCTTTGTCCAGAACCATACCTTTGTTTTACCCCTGTTTGTAGGCATGCCTTGTGCTGTGCTTCACTCCCTGACTTCAGTGCAAGCACCACTTACACCTGCCTTTACTATTGCTGCCCCAGAACATGAGTATATTCTCTAAAAGAGAATATCAGCCTCCGAATAAAGGCTAAGAGACAAGATAAAGGAAATCTGCTGATAGAAGCTAGCGCCAGGTTATCTACCTCTTTCTACCTGACCCATCCAGACAGGCTTGCAGGCAGGTGCTCCGTGGTTAGGACAGGGTCTGCTCCAATTCCAGAAACAATCCTGTTCTGGACTGCCTGTTTTCCCTGCTGTGGGAAGCTGCCCAACAAGACTTCAGCTGCATAGCTGCTCAAGGTTGCCAGCAAGCTGTTTTCATCCCCCTAAACAAATTGTTATTCCTACTAATATCAGATCCTGCTTACTAAACACAGGACATTGCTCACTAAATCTACGGCTGCCTTTTTGTTCAAGGGTACTCAGGATTTATTTCAGTCAGGTAGAATAAGGTGCCTAGACATAAAGTAACTGTCCTGAAGTTGAGACATTTATACTCATGGTTCCTCCACAAACAGGAGATGCATGGCACAGATTATGGGGCCACACAGGGAAAGCACCAGGGTTGCTTAGTTTCTGTAAGAATCAGCAAAGGGTAGAGGAAATGGGAGTCAATGCTTCCACTGTGGTTTTAGTTAGGAAGAAAAGGAGAGCTAAGATAGGGAGGTTTAGAATTGAAATAATTTCATCAGGTCCTTGGGTGTGAGAATAGTCTGAACTCGACTATTCTCTGGCTCTGTGGTGATAAAGCATGCGGTGGGAGCACTGCATGGGAGCACTGCATGGTTTGGTGGTTTGGTTAGCTTCAAACTGAACAAAAAAGGTAAAGCATTCTCTGTTGAGTCATTTACTTTTTTTAGGAATTTGTTGCCCAGCATCAGGATATAGAAAATAATAGATATGCTTCCTTCTATCTCCTACTGAGGCTGTAAATGGTGAAGTGGATCCCAACGCTTCTAGGGTTTGCTTTGCTTTACGCTATATACTCTTTTATTCAAACAAAACATTACTGATATGCCCAATATATAACATGATCATCACCAAGGGCTGGTCTGGTGAACATAAGGACCATTGTCCAGAGTCTGAAAGACATAACCTCCCTCCCTCTTCTTCAATGGCCTTACTTTTAAATTTTAATTTAATTTAATTACTCTACCTCTACATGTATGTGCATGAGTGTGTATGTGTATACCACATGCATGCAGGAGCCCATTATGACTAGACAAGGCATCAGATCCCTTGGAGCTGAAGTTACAGATAGTTGTAAGTTGGTATGTGGGTGCTGGACACTGAAACTGAGTCCTCTGGAAGAGCAGTCAATGCACTTTACAGCTGAACCATTTCTCCAGTCCTGCACCCTATTTTTGGAGACAGAGTCTCACTATGCAGTTCTGACAGGCTTGAAATTTTTCATGTATACCATGCTGGCCTTGAATTCATAGGAATCTGCCTGCATCAGTGTTCCAAATTCTTGGACTAAAGGCATAGGTCATCACACTTGGATTTCTGGGTATTTTATAAGGGAGGTGAGAATAGAAATCTGTGGATGATGTCTTGAGGATATACACAGAAGGCTTCTCCTAATGCTAGTTATGCCTGCATAGCAAGGGATTTGGCTGTCCACATTCTATCCTCTGGTCTGTCAAAATTTCCAAAGTTTACATCACCTGAGACATTGTCTGCTCAGAGGACAAGCTAGGAAGGATACATCTTATCTGGATGTTGGATTTACCCTGGGTATTGTATGTGAACCATGACTATGTCTTGCATAGAATAGAAATCCAAAGTATGATGACATAGGGAAGGAGGACTTGCTCCTGAGACCTGACCTGCTTTCACGGATGGGAAAGGGGGCAAACTTCAGAATCTATAAAGACCTTATAGCCCACTGACACAACATAGGTTTCCTAAAAGACATCTTATTCAGAACAATAAATAAAGTGCATCCACTTAGGGTCAGACAATGCACTCCTGAAGACACCCCATCAAGAATGTCAATGGCCGTGACTTGGCTGGGCTTGCACAGAGCCTTACATTCCTAGAGCACCCACCTCTGAGATGGAGATCCTGTTCCTCATCACTCTCCAGCTTCGGGGACTAAGAACACCATGTTCTAGAGTAGTCCACAACTCCCTCAGGCCTAGGTGAAGGTTTCTGAACAGAACTCCTTGGGCAGGTGCTGGTTATGGGTTTGGAGCTGTAGCCCTATTGCCAGAAACTGTCTGTGGCCTAGAACAAAGTTGTGCTCCCTCCTGGAATTCCCCATGCTTCTAAACTCCTTCTGGTCTTCCTACTCTACTGGCCAGGAAGGAACTCTCCACAGAAAAGCCAGGCAGCTCTGGAGATGTAAAGCCAGACCAGGTCTCAGGCTCAAGACTGGAGCAGCCATGTTGACTTTCTGAAGACCTCTCCATGTCTGCCTCATCTCAGGAAGTACAAAGAAATCCAGGAACGGGCAAAATGGTCTTATCACTTTCACAATTAATACTATTATTCAGATGAGCACTGTTAATTAATTGCTGCTATCTGATTTTCCATACTAACCCCTTCTTGTTTGGAGCCAGTTATCATTAACATGGTTGAGTCTGGGGAGAGAGACTGTAGTTCATTTCTCATGGATCAAGGATGAAGAGGAATCACCACTGCTGGGATTGCTCTCAGACTTCTGTTGAAGTTTATCTCATTCTACTCATGTGTTAGAGGAATAGAAGGCCAAGTGTTACTAATTATTCATCAGTACCCGTTTCATCCTTACCTCTTTCTTGTAAGCACAGGATTCTTTGGTAGAGGAGAATGTATTTCTGTTTGGAATTTGAATTGGAAAATGATCATCATTGTTTTGCCCCGAGGAAGTGCCAGGTAATAAGGCCTTGGAATCAGAGGCACAAGCCATGCTGACCCATGAGTTATGGAAGTAATGACATCACTTTTATTTGTCCTTGATTTTGAGTTTAGAATTTGGTACTGGGATGTTGAAGGTACCTGTCAGGAGTTTAATTTCTGAAATAGTGAATAACATCCTTAGAATATTGTGGGCACATAAAAAGGTGCCTAGGTTGATAATACCCCAGGAGACTCTTGGTGTAACAGAGACAGGTGGTGTATTAGAGAATTGAGCAAATATGTAGAAGGCTGTGTTTATAATCCAGATGTTTCTACTTACTGGCTGCATGATTTTAAACTCCTCTTTCCTTTCATTCATACCAACATGAATGCTGAATGTTCAAGTGAGGTTATTCATATAAAAATATTTAAAACCAAGGCAGGAGCTGTGAAACTCTGAACTTGTTTTCTTGACTTCTTAAGGTCAGATAGAAAATGAGAAATTACATTTGATTCTTTTGGGTGGGCAGATGAAGTAGAAAACAAACTCATGTGGTAGACAGGACCCCCAAGAACAGGTGAAATACGATGCAAAATGAAAGAGGGAAGCAGTTGGTCATGGATGTGTTAAACCACAGCCTTCCTTTATGATGCTGTTATAGCTGCCTCAAATGTGTGAATGTGTCCAAAATCTAGGACCAAACATTTAATGCAGAAGGAAAATGGCATTTGAAGTACATAATAAGATGACTTCAGATTAATTTTGCAATGATTTCTAAAACAGATTACATGAGGTCAAGGTTGATCTTACTCAGTTTTGAAACATTTGCAGAAATCTGAGACTCACTGCTATAGAAACAAATAGGACAACAGAGTTGCAGATGTGGATCATTCAATAGCTCTGGCTTTGTTCCTTTTAACAACAACAACAACAACAAAACCAAAAACCAAAAACCAAAAACCAAACCAAAACAAAACAAAAGAATGAAAACAAAAACAAAAACAAAAAACAAAAAACCTCAAAATGGCAGTGAGATCCACTGTCTCGATCATCTTATGATCTACATAGAAAACCTAATTTTCAGGGTGGTGACTGAAATCTCCAAGGTCACATTCTAAGTCTGCACTGTACAGTCTGGTAGAACAACATGGCAGCCACTAACCGCGGTGGCAATGGAGACCTGAGAGTGTGATGAAAGGAACCGAAAAATGAATTCTAAATTTTATTTTATCTAAGTTAATTTAAATTTAAAAGTGGATACTTGATTCATTTGCTGGAAAATTGTAAGTGCTATATAGTGCAATTTGGCTATGTTAACCTACTTTTAAATCTGAATCTAAATACAGATCAATTATTTCTGAGAAAAATATAGCATCTGAATTTAGGTTGTTGTAAGTTTAAGATGAAAGTCAGATTTCTAGGACTTAGCAACGATTTAATGTGAGTATTTCAACAATAATTTTATATTGATCATTTGTGTAAATAATATTTTGGATGCATCGAGCTAAACAAAAACAAAAAGAATAAGCTAGTAAGATTAATTTTCCCATTTCTTTGTTAGGCGTTCTAATGTGACTACTAAAACTTTCATTACACTTGGACAGCACTATTCCATGGAATAAAACAATGAATTTGTAAACATAGTGTTTTGACTTTTGGTCTCTTGATTTTAGCTGCATTGCTTCTTGAGAATTGTATTCAGTCTTTTTCATTATCTCAGAAAAAGCTCACCCAGGGGCATTCATCATCATGAGTATCAGTAAGGGGCAGAAGCGACGGAGCACATCCAGAAGCGAGGGAACACAGCCTTCTCGATGGGGTAGGCCTGCTTGGCTGCTCTCCTTGGCCCATGCAGGACTCAGGTCTTCACTTCGCTCTCAGTATGCCCTGCTGACTGAGACTCTTCATTCCGTGCTCTGTACTGTTATTTGCCAACTTCCCCCTCCTCTTTCACTCAAGTGTGAGCATGGCTTTTGCTTTGGCCAGTGAAACCTGGACAACTGTGATGTCACCTCTCACGAGTGGAGAGAATACACTGGTGTGGGCTTTGACTTTGCTTCTTTCTTCCTGGACTCGGATGGTGACTGTGAAGCAGTAGCGTCAGTCTGGGATCTAGACTGATGATACACGTGCCGGAAGCCCACACACCGGAAACCCACAAGCCAGAAACCATGCTAATAAGAACTGTCCTTTGACTAGCAGCCCCTGAGCTGCAGGGGGTCACGTATTATTGTATCACAGCCCAGATCTCAGTGTTTATAAGCTTTGGATAGGTCAGGAGGTAGAGACAGGTAAGAGGAAATCAGGCTGTGTGTCAGATGATTCCTATTTTTCTTTTATAAAGGCTTTGAAAATGTAACAACAACAACAACAACAAAAAATCCATGTAAGTGAAAGAGTTTCCAGCAGAAAAGTCCCCTCCCAGGTAAGAATCGTGGGGACAGACTTTCTTCTTAGGAGTAAAGAGATTAGCGTCTGTCCTCTTGTACCTAGAATGAAACTGTTACAAGTTTGATGAAAGAAAACTGACCCTAGTTGAGGGAAGAGGGGTGAAATTTAGTTCTCCTGATTATAGAGATTGTAGATGACCCTGCTTTTTAGTCATCTACAAGTTTTTAATGGCTTTATTGGACCCAGATACAACAATGGCTGTTTACAGGTCAGTTATGCTTAGAAACTATTCTCGAAACTCCATTGGCAGAGGCTGGAGACACAGAACAGTGGGTAAGAGCACTTGTCCTTGTAAGAGTCCCAGCACCCACATGACAGCTAGCAACTGTCTGTAATTCCAGTTACAGAGGATCTGACATCTTCTGGCATCCTTGGCCACTGTATGCACGTGGCACACAAAAACATATGCATGAAAGCTACCCATACATATAAAGCAAAAAATATATAAATCTTAACACATTAAAACTCACACCATTGGCATTATATCCTATAAACTATTCTGTGCTTTGTTGAAATCACTCTCAATGATACTTTGGTAACCCTAAAATTAAAAGAATCCTACATCAGTCTTTCTTTAGTCACACAAGGTTATTCCAACTATACAAGTTAAAATGTGTTTAACAAATCTTCTCTTCTCATGTAGTGTATTTAGACCTTTATTATAAAATATTATACCAAACACATTTCTTTATCCTGTAACCCTACACTGCGATGCCTGGTAGTTTATGCATTTATGTTAATGTGCCTATGTGAGAAATTAAAGGAAGGGAGTTCAACTTAAAAATATCTTTAGACATTTTAATAAATACTGTACCTCAAAAGGCAAATAAAAGTATCAGCTTTGTCTGTCTTAGGTTTTATAATTTTGGTCTTAAGTTTTACTACCCTGGCTGATAAACTGGTATCTCAGTTGATATAATTGACTTTATATCACAAATACATTTGTGCTTCACAGCATACAGTGACTGGGGCTCAGAGAACATACAAGAGGTGTGGTTATCTCCTTGAAGACTTTAGCTCACAGACTGAGCCCAAGTTCTCTGGAGAACAAGGTGAGACTTTTAAAGGAGACATTCATCCTCAACTTTTTTCTGAATGTCCAACACTTAGCTCTGGTACCAGTATGAGGGAATCAGTCTTTCTGTGGTTGTCGAATGAATACAAACTGGTACAAAAGTATAAGACAAACCTGAGGAATAAATGTCATACTTTTAAAGAATTGGAAGCACACTGTTGTTCTAAAGAATTAAAAGATAACCTTGCAAATAGTTACAGGTTGCATGGCCTTAATGGGTGGTAGGATGCAACAACATGGGATTCCATCTTTGGAAAGGTCAGACGCTTAGTTTACTGTTTGGTTATTGTTATCTAAAAATTCTTAATGTCTTTTTTTTCTTCCAAGGGTTTTGTGTTTCATATTGCAATAGACTCTGTCAGTCACTTACCTGATGCTGGGTAGAGATGATGAAGGAAAAACCAAAGCTTCTGCACTAAGGGGAAATTAGTCCATAGTGAATTTTTCAGGAAGAAGTATTGGCCTCCCTCTCCCTCTTCTAACATGTCAGGGTGGGGAAGGAGTCAAGAAGGAGTCTGATTTTATGACTTTGAGTCAGGGAGAAGAGAAGCTTCTTAGGAATGCCCTTAGCTGTTATGATTTTTGGCAGGGTGACAGAGAGACTACACATAAGCCCCCAGCACACAACTGGTCCTCTAGCTCCTTCTATGAATTTTATTTATTAGGAGGAGACATTATATTCCTATAAAGTAAGAAAACAGAGCCTCTACTACAGAGCAATTGTGATTAAAAACTTCATGGTACTGGTACATGAAGTACCATATCATCATCATGTAGATCTGGTACATCAGTACCAGATCTACAGACAGGTAGATCAATGGAATAGAATAGAAGACCCAGAAATGAATNCACACACCTATAGTCACTTGATCTTTGACAAGGGAGCTAAAACCATCAAGTGGAAAAAAGACAGCATTTTCAACAAGTGGTACTGATTCAACTGGCAGTTATCATGTAGAAGAATACAAATTGATCGATTCTTACCTCCTTGTACAAAGCTCAAGTCTAAGTGGATCAAAGAACTCCACATAAAACCAGAGACACTGAAATTTATTTATTTATTTATTTAGTTAGTTAGTTAGTTACTTAGTTAGTTTTTTTTCGAGACAGGGTTTTTCTGTATAGCTCTGACTGTCCTGGAACTCACTCTGTAGACCAGGCTGGCCTTGAACTCAGAAATCTGCCTGCCTCTGCCTCTGCCTCCCAAGTGCTGGGATTAAAGGTGTGCGCCACCACGCCCAGCTGACACTGAAATTTATAGAAGAGAAAGTGGGGGAAAGCCTCAAAGATATGGGCACAGGGGAAAAATTCCTGAACAGAACAGGAATGGCTTGTGCTGTAAGATCAAGAATCAACAAATGGGACCTCATAAAATTACAAAGCTTCTGTAAGGCAAAAGACACTGTCAATAAGACAAAAAGGCCACCAACAGATTAGGAAAGGATTTTTACCATTCCTAAATCTGTTAGGGGACTAATATCCAATATATACAAAGAGCTCAAGAAGCTGGACTCCAGAAATTCAAATAACCCTGTGAGTTTCTGCCTGCAGTAAAACTCACTTTAGTCTGGATTCACACTGAAAGGCAAGGTTGAAAGGGAATGGGCGAGAGAAATGGAGCCAGGACAAATTATTCTGATCAAGGCCCAAAGTTTAATGAAGGAGCTCAGTTTATGTAGCGTGGGAAAAACCCCAGTCCCCAGGCCCAGTCTTTGAAGGCACAGGTGAATGTCCATAGGCGGGTCCAAAGGATGTTGTCTTCTGGGACATCAAATGGTCTTCTCAGCAGGGGATGGAGACTCTTTGTAGGACAGCAACAGTAGAGCAGCTCTGGCAGATCTGAAGGTTACCACAGGTGGATCTTAGCGACTGCAGGGGGCTGGGTTTTGAAGAACAGTGATTAGTATAAACAGTAAGGTAAGCTTGGCAGATCTGAAGATTATCACCACAGGTGGTCCAGTGGCAACAGAGAGCTGGGAGGGCCCAACATAACCCCATTAAAAAATGGGGTATGGAGCAAAACAAAGAATTCTCAACTGAGGAATACTGAAGGGCTGAGAAGCACCTAAAAAATGTTCAACATCCTTAATCATCAGGGAAACACAAATCAAAACAACTTTGAGATTCCACCTCACACCAGTCAGAATGGCTAAGATCAAAAATTCAGGTGACAGCAGATGCTGGCCAGAATGTGGAGAAAGAGGAGCACTCCTCCATTGCTGGTGGGATTGAAAGCTTGTAAACCACTCTGGAAGTCAGTCTGGCGGTTCCTCAGAAAATTAGACATAATACTACCAGAAGATCCAGCAATACCTTTCCTGGGTATATACCCAGAAGATGTCCCAACTAGTAATAAGGACACATGCTCCACTATGTTCATAGCAGCCTTATTTATAATAGCCAGAAGCTGGAAAGAACCCAGATGTCCCTCACACAATGAAGTACTACTCAGCTATTAAAAACAATGAATTTATAAAATTCTTAGGCAAATGAATGTATCCGGAGAATATCATTATGAGTGAGGTAACCCAATCACAAAAGAACACACATATATGCACTCACTGATAAGTGGATATTAGCCCAGAAACTTAGAATACCCAAAATTCAATTTGCAAATCCCAAGAAAATCAAGAAGGAGGAAGATCAACACATGGATACTTCATTCCTCCTTAGAATAGGGAACAAAATACCCATGGAAGGAATTACAGAGACAAAGCTTGGAGCTGAGACAAAAGGATGGACCATCCAGAGACTGCCCCACCCGGGGATCCATCCTGTCATCAGCCACCAAACCCAGACACTATTGCATATGCCAGCAAGATTTTGCTGAAAGGACCCTGAAATAGCTGTCTCTTGTGAGGCTATGCTAGTGCCTGGCAAATACAGAATTGGATGCTCACAGTCATCTATTGGATGGAACACAGGGCCCCCAATGGAGGAGCTAGAGAAAGTACCCAAGGAGCTGAAGGGGGCTGCAACCCTATAGGTAGAACAACAATATGAACTAACCAGTTACCCCCAGAGCTTGTGTCTCTAGCTGCATATGTAGCAGAAGATGGCCTAGTAGGCCATCATTGGAAAGAGAGGCCCCTTGGTCTTGCGAACTTTATATGCCCCAGTACAGGGGAACACCAGGGCCAAAAGGTAGGAGTGTGTGGGTAGGGGAGCAGGGTGGGGGGAGGGTATATGGTACTTTCGGGATAGCATTTGAAATGTAAATGAAGAAAATTTCTAATAAAAAAATTGAAGAAAATAAGAAAAAGAAAGAAAGAAAACAGCATCCAAAACTATGTTTTAGCTCTCATATCAGAGGCAGTTGAGGGATAGAAAAAAATTCTAGACCCCAAATCATTACTTAACTTAATAGGGTCATCTTGAACCTTATTCTCTCCTCTTTTCCCCTACCCCTTATTCCTTCCTTCCTTCCTTCCTTCCTTCCTCTCTCTCTCTCTCTCTCTCTCTCTCTCTCTCTCTCTCTCTCTCTCTCTCTGTTTCCAGTTGCCAAGGCAGTTTCTGCTCCTTGGCTATTTTCTAAACCTGGAGACTTTGTTTTCTTGGACATTCTGACCATGTTACCAGTTTGTTTCTGTTCTAGCATCTCAGGGTAGACACACCATGAACTTGTGTGGAAGCTCTGTGGAAGTCCTCTAAGCCTATGCCCCTGGGAGCTGATGAAAATAAACTCTAAGCAAAAAGCTCCCGGCACTGCTCAAGCCTCCTGCTTTTCAACAAATGGGCCTTACCTCTAACTTAGATCACTGCCAACTTTTCTGACTCACTTTATTTTCTGTCTCTGGCTGGGTCATCTTTATGGCTTTTTGGTCTTATCTGGTGCCTTATGTTTCCTGCTCCCTAACCACACTGCCTTCCAGTACTTCAGCTTTGGTCGGGGTCAGCCTCTGTTCCTCTTCCTGGTGTTGGAATGGAGCAGATTTTAATACCTTCATATAGGCATTACTGAGAACCTCACACATCACACTAAAAACAACACACAGCCCCACCATCTCCCACTGCTCAGACTCTTGGGAACCGAGAATGGTAGGGGAAGGATAGTCACCATCATTGTCCAAAATAAAGACAACTGTATTTACAGTAGCCACTGCCTTAAGGTTCCCACCAACCTCTCATATCCCGGATGGAAGTAATACCTAGGTAGTGTTTGTATATTTCCAATCTTTTAATCCCACAAGGCAGAGGCAGAAAAGGCAAGCAGGCAGGATGCCCCATTAAATAAAGCAGAATTGGGGCTCTTCTGGGAGGGTTTCTCACAGCTATGATTATCTACGTTCTTTAGGGGACAGGGATGGTATGTCTTTCCAGCATAGATTTGTGCCCCAGTAATAGTGTGGAAACTTCTCAGAGAACTACACAGAAATCTTACAAGGAGATTCTGGTCTCTCCTGTTTCCTGTTGGTACAGAGGGAGAACAGAGAAAGCAGCGAGCATCCAAGGGCCTCACCTTTGGATGACCTTTATCCACATCTAGGAATTTGTATTACAGGACCGTCCTGGACAAGAGCCCAAAAAGCGACCATGTAACTCTAAGAGAGCTTATGGAAGAGCTGAAGGTGCCTGAAGAGGGAGCAAAGAGAAGGGGAGGGAAGGGTGGAGGGGGAGAAATTTTAATGCCTTACAATATGGAATTGGTTAAATAAACCATGGTCCATCTGTAAATGAAATACGATAATACTATGCAACTTTAGAAAATGATTTTAATGTGGTTTCTACCCTGGAAAATGTTCTTGTTATATTGTTAAGGTAGAAAAAGCAGGTTACCAAACAGTATCCATTTAAAGAAACACAGTAAATGTTAACAGTGGTTAGCCGTGGGTGGTGTGATTTCGGTTGACTTTTAAAAATTATTTTTGTTTATGTGCTTTTTTTGAAATCATCCACAAAAACATGCATTTCTTTTGTAGTTACAAGCGACAGTCTGAAAACTAATAATGCAGCCGCTGAACACCTAGCCACTCTCAGGCTGTTTTGTGTGGGGTGCAAAGGCGCCACAGAGACCCAGTCTTTGAAACACTTTGTTCCCCAGTTAGAGTGAGCAGAGACTTAGACCTTGTACTCGCCAGACATTGCCTCATATAAATCCCTGGCGTTGGCAGCCCTGGCTTTCAGCCGAATCCCCACCTGGGGCCACTGTGAGAAATGAGGTTACAACAACTTGGTGGCCGTGGGGTGGGGGAGGGATGCCTTCTGTTGAGCTGACGCACATCTACACAGCGCCACCCAGAGGATAATCAAGGAACTCAGCTCTTCAATTTTCTACCTTGCCAGAGTTTGTGATTAGCTGCAGGTGCACACAGTTGTCTGTTTATCCTGTTAGGGTTACCATTTACCTTGATGAAACCAAGCCCTGTGGAGATCTTCTGTGAACATCTTAAGGTGTGGTTTTGGGTGTTATTTCCCCAGTAGACTCGGGATCTCTGAGGGCAGTATCTGGGGGCTAGTCTAAAGGCTGCTCATAGCACTCCTCTGCATACCAAGAGTTGTTAGGCAGCCAGGGCTCCCCCTCCTCCCTCCCTCTCAAGTCTATGTCAGTCCCTCCACTGCTGGACCCACCTTTTCCTTCTCTCTGGAGTAAGCAGTGGGGTAGGTGGGAATATAGACAAGCTGCTGCCCACCAACAACTTTTGAGTTCCTTTTTTCACTCATTCTCACTTTGGGACAGCATTAGCAAGTGATTCAGCCATAGGCACACCTCCTCAGGAATTCATTTTTAGAGGGGACATGAGCAGGTGAACACAAATGATTGTACAGTGGGAGGAAACCACCATATGGGCTCCTGCCACTCCAGGAGAGGCTCAAGTACTGAGAAGCAATAGGAAAGTCCTTGTGTCCAGAGCAGCCACTCAGAGAAAGGAAGCTTTGGGGAGCTAATGGGAGAGGCAGACGGGCCCATTTCACACCTGAGAAAACAGAGGGATTGACACCAATTTGCTTGTGCAGTAGTAGCACAGGGAATCAGGCTAGAGGTACATCTTCTCATCTGTAGAACAAGGGCAATGGTTCTGCTGCCCAGCCGGGTGGCTCTGTTCAGCTCTGTAGCCACGCTGAACAGACACCTATAACCATTCTGCTGTTGTGGAGCCTGAAGATTGGATGGGGTGTACAAGTGTGTACACACGCCCCTCTGAAAGTGTGAGAGGTGTATCGAGACCTCTAGTGCTTCCAGAGTTTCCAGAATGCAAATGCCTCCCCCGCCATAAGAAGCAGAGAGAAGCCAGGAAGAGTGTGACTGCAGGGAGCTGAACTCAAAGGAAGATTCTCATCATTACTGAAAGAAATGGCTTCGAGAAGGGCAAGGATAAAACAGCAGAAGCGAGGAGGCTGAGCAGAGTCGCTGCCAGGAGAGCGTCCAGTGATGGCAGCTGACGCGGGAGCTGTATTTCAGGATCTTTCACCCACTTGCGCAGTTGTCACTTGGAGATGCTAACAAAGGCCCACAGCGGAGATCTGTCGTCTTCCCATTGAGCCTCTCTATGAAGGCATGGCAATTAAACAAAAAAGCCAGAAGCATGAGAAACCAAACAACAGGAGGCTGACTGTATGGTGGAGGTCAGTGCACATTAGTGAACTCACTTGATGCCATTTATGGAGGATTCCAGAACATTCTCGTTTTCCTCTTGGCATAGAGCTTACTCCACAGATCCCCATTATCTGGGACAGCAGCAACCATCAGTATCTGCCCTGCTTGGCTTCTACTGTCAGGGACCTGTTCCGTTCAAGTAATGATGATAAACGCACTCAACAAGTTCCAGAGGCTGTAAATAATGGACCCAGTGGCCCTTCCTCAGATGACAGTGAACCAAAGCAGCACTCTCAGAGTCGCCTTTGCAAGAAACAAGGGGTGTCACAGGATGACTGATGAAGATAATTTGGACCAATGACCAAAGGTCACAAGGCTATTATCTAGTAGTGCCAGCCTCAATGTTTGTCTTAAAGTCATGTTAAACAGTACACCGGACCAGACTTAGAAGGTTTTCTCAGTGTGTCTTGACCATTCCAAGCTTCCTATAGAAAGAGCCTTAAGGGACAGATTCTTCTGGTAGCCCAGGAGCCTGGAAGAGACCATAAAAAGCAACCCTTCAATACCTGTTTCTCTAGCAGTCAAGGCAAAGATGATGTCTGCTTAGCAGATGAGGGTAAGCCTCTGAAGTGTGGTTTGTATCAGGAGTTCGATCTTGCAGGCTCTGGGTTTTAAGTTTCTTATCTATAAGATATCAATCTATGCCATTATAGAAATTAACTAGATATTTCATCAGAATTGTTAACACAGTATTGGGTAGACAGTAGGTGCTCAATGTTTTCCCCACTTTTCCTTTTAAATAAACAGCCTTAAGTCACTCTCCAGGAAAATGGCAGAGGCAGGTGTTCCTGTGGCTAGTCCAGGAATCCTTCTATGGATTTCTTCCTACCCATCCTGCATCTTCTTCAAGGCACAATGGAACGAGCATCCCATCCTCAGATGGCTATCTGGTGACTCACCTTTCACGACAAACATCCCTGCAGAATTAATCTGAAGTGTCGCTGAGGTGAGGTAGTGGTGGGTGTGAGTGATATTTTTTATAGTGTTACAATAATTTATCATCTACCCTCCAGCAGCTCTACTCTGGCTGGCAGCTCTAAAAACCCCACAGTCGACAAGAGAGCAGTGAACAGAAATATTTTCAAGAGCAGATGGGACATACCTTCAAAACGCAGGATTGTCCCACTGAAACTGGGACATCTGGCAACCCTAAAAAAGCCCAAACTAGATGAAATAAAAATTATGAGATGGAGGAACAGAAAAATATGTCTTTGCATTGATTAACAGAGAATGTAATTAATCTCCTTCAACTCCCTTCTCAGTCCTGCAGTGGAAAGCAAGGAGAACTTGCAGCCTTACTGGGTCCCCCTGTGACAATTCTTACGTGATAATTTCAAAGTAGTATGAGTCTTGAAACTTCATAGTAGTGCCTCCTTTCTTACTGCTGGCACTGTCCAGGGAGCAATGGGATCCACACCTCAAACTTCCTCAGCACAATAATTAATAGCCTGGGCAACAGTGATGGGGAGGGACTTCAGATAGTTAGATCTGGGCCAAAGTTTGCCATTTTATTGGGAAATTAGAAGGAGAAGTCTTTCTTGCTTTGTTAGATGGTTTTTAGTCCTGATTTCTCTCTCATTCTGTTCTTCACTTCTGTCCTCTGCTAGGGATTGAACCTGGGGTCCTCACAAGCCATGTGGCAGGCCCAAGAACAAGAGAACAATGTCAATTAATAAACTTGTTTTGCTAAATCTCCAAGGAAGATTCATTGGAGAAACTGGCTCTGTCCTTCTCCAGCCATGGCCCACTGCCTAGCTGTTCCTGTGTGTGTTGCATCTCGCCAGAGCTGTCTGTCCACTCTATCTACAACACCCTTTCTACTCTCTGGGCACTCAGGTACCACCCAATACTTAGTCTTGTGTTACCTCACAGGTCTTGGTCCTCCAGCTTTAGCCATTTATTTACACTCACCTCCCATGTCTTCACCACCACTTTCTGTGTTCCAGGTTGCACTGTGACCCTGTGTAATGTGGTAGAGCTTCTTAGTGGAGAAGAACAAGGGACCAATTAGCTCTGGAGACTGAGAATCAGTCTTGCTCTATACTAGCTCTGTGATATGTGCTCATTTGGTAAAGTGTACTCAGCTTCTCCATGTGGGAAGAAGGACAGTCATTGTTCCACAGGATCCCTGTGAAAACTGTTTGAAAAATAAACACAATTGAGTAATATGCTACTAACGTCACAGTGAACACCGTGATAGGAAACATGAGTACATGTTTGTATTAATATTATGATTACTCATGTTGTTTTTTATTAATACTATTGCTGTGGATTAACTTCTAGGCCATAAAGATACAGAAACCTGTCAATTTAGTAGGAAATAGTCATCAGTGAAGGTAAATGTGCCAGACTCTGCCTAGCAATGGGATTCGGGATGATCACTACCACAAGGGCAACTGAACTGGGAAGAGGCCTGTGTATCAGGCTGATGATCAAGGATTCCACTGCAGGAGGGATTGGCAGGCTTAGCCCCAAATGTGAGGTTGTTAGAAGATTGGAGAGGACATTAAGGACCAAATCTCAGTCCTTCCCAGGCACAGAAGCAGAAGGGAGAGAGCCTGCTATGCTTGGGTGCTTAGCCTTTTTCCTACCAACTTAAGTGTGTGTTATAGGAAGATCATGGTGGTGTGTGTTTGAAAGAATGGTGGAGGGTAATGGGAGTGAACTCTCTCTTTGACCCACTGGCTGTTCATTTGGTCCAGATTTTAAGTACAAATCCTGCTGGTTATGCTCACTATGAGGCTCAAGCATCCTTGATGTCCGATCAAAACTCCCATGCACCAACTTCACTAGCTTACCTTTCTGCCCTGTTGTGTACAACTATCCCATCAAGTCTGTTTAGACAGGGTCCCCCTTCCCCCACGATGCTTCCACTTAGTAACTTTCCATACACCAAGCCCCTTCTCTGTTCCTTGCCTACCAACTCTCCATTGTCCTAGAGGCATCCATCTAGGACAACAAGCTCTTTTCCACGCCATGGCGGCTCCTTCCTACATAGTGTGTAATGCCCTACCCCGAAAAACATCTTTCATAATGACTTCAGCATCTACATACAATCTTTTCTCTTTAATGTCAGTCAGCGAATTGTGAATACGAGCTGGAAGGGCTAGGGCTGGATTTCAGACAGAGTGGGGACAGAGAGGGAGCTATGGGGCCAGAAATGTGAGACTCAAGACTTGGCAGGACTTAGTGACAGATTGGTTGAAGGAAGAACGGGTGAGGGAAAGATTGGAAGTGATTGATTCTTGATTTTTAGCCTGTGAAGCCAGACAGATGGTGGTTATATAAGTGAAGTTTGAAAATGGAGATAAGGGGAATTTTCTGGATCCCTGGAATACATGTGGAAATACCTGAGAAGTGACTGAGAGGAATGTGTGGGTGCGTTGCTCAAAGGAAAAGACCTCAGTTGGGGCTAAAGGATGGGGGAGCTTTATCAACCTGTGTAGATAACAGAAGTGATCACCAGGCAAAGAGGCCACAGTTAAAAAACATGAAGAATATAAATAATTGAATCTGCAGATCCCTCTCCCCTGTTGTCTGTGTAAATTCTTCACTGACCAGAATTGTAGTCTCCTTGTTTCATTCTTTGCATGGAGTAGGAGTAAGGTTGCCATCCTGGCTCAAAGAATCTATAAATGTGCTACCCAGAGAATGTAGCTCAGTGCTAGAGCACTTGTCCAGTATGTGCAAAGTCCTAGGTTTGATCCCTAATATCACCATGTAAATAAATAAGTAAATAAATAAAATGGTTCTTAAAAGGAAGTCATCTGTAACTCTCCCAAGGACCCTAGCAGAGTCAATTTTGTTGCAATATCGTGAATTAACAGACCTTTGGCTTAGGGTTCCCAAAGTATTCCTGACAAGATTCCAGCCCTTTGGCTCTGATATGCACAGGGACGGAATTCTTGCTTTTGTGTCCAGCATATTATGGATGGGAATGAAAGACATCTGTCACCTGCAGAGGTTCAAGCCTGCTCAATTAGGACAAAGTCGGTAGGATGGAATGGCATAGTATATTGCACTTAAATGCTTATTGCCCTTCCTGGCCACAGGCAAGCTTATTTTATGTAAAAAGGGTCTTTGAGCTTTATACACAAGGCATAGACACACAGGTTCTGAGTACTGTGAGGTTACATATGAACTGTAATTTCCTGGGGAGGGGGATTGCTATGCATAAGCTTGACTTTACATCCATGGTCACTAAAAATTCAGTGTCCTATAAAGAAGAGCACCTAGGTTGAGTTTACCAGGAAATGGGCTCTGGAGAAGAGAAGGCATCCAGGGCTATTGTAGTTTGCATGTTTGTGAGGCAGACAGGAGCAACTGTGTAGAATAGAAACCTCCCAAGAAGGGCGGAGCATCCAGAGACCTGTGACCACTTGTTTTGGTTTCATACCAAGATTTCCTTTTCCCTGATAAACTACCAGAAGGGGAGGAGGTGAATCTTCTAGTCTGTCTACTTACTTGAACATCTTTCATATCTATAGCTGTGTCTGGTGCACAGTGAGGGGTGGAAAGGTACTCGTTGATTGAATATCCCCTCTAAAAGTTTGGGCATAGTCCCTGACACAGAGCAGGGTGGGATCTGATGCTCAACTTTCCTTCTGCCTTCCAGAAAGACACATCCCAGGGTCCATGTTCTAAGTGTGCATTCATTTCCTCTTTCCTCCTGTGCACCTTCAGGGTCCCTACTTCTCTCAGAGGATCTCAAGAAAACTGATTTTCTGTGGGTTTTTTTTCCCCCTGCATCTAATCACATCCTCCACCTTCTGTTCCACCCTTTGGCACTCTGCATCCTGCTTGACAATAGCACCTTACAATCTTTATTTTGATAGAGCAACTGCTACCCTCTTTCAGCTAGGAGATGCTCAAAGGTCTAGGGATGCTCAAAGGTCTAGGGATGTTAGATCAAAGTGGTTCTACAGCTGTGTCCCTGAAAGGTCTTTCAGCCTGTCTTCAGGAGATGATAATGACATGAACACCACGTTATCATTCCAGAATTGTCGATACACCCGTGGGCTGTCTAGGTTGGAGCATGGAAACCTGTGGTAAGAACAGCCCTGTTTAAGAGAGCTGGCTTTAGCACAGCCACTAATCACATCATGTGGCATGGGTAAATTAAAGTTCTGTAGCTCTCTGAGCCTCAAGTTCACTTGTGCAAAATGAGAATAATTAGAATGACAATCTCTCACATATTCTGTTTTAAAGACTTATTGAAGGAACCAAATGCATAATAAGCTTAGAAATTTGCAAAGTTTCCTATGATATGAGGACTATTTCTTTTTTGCTACACAAGCGGTCGATAAAAACGCGAGTGCCACAAAGATGCCTTGAAGATGGAGTGATAGTACTCACCGTCTATTCATTTAAACTCTAAGTTAATATTTTCTAAGACAGATGAGATATACTTAAACTGTGCTCCATAAACTTTTAATCAGACACGCCAAATGTCTTACGGTCCAGTTTGGCAGGAATAACTCGTTGCCTTAGTCATTATTTCCATAAACAACACATTGAAGGCTTAAATCACCACCACGGAGAGAAAGGCGATTTGCCAAGCATCCTTTGGTCCATGAGCCTCACCAATTGACAGTTATCTGAATGAGTACAAGGAGAGGCAGTTGGATCCAAGACATCTGAACTGACTCCTGCCAAGTGGCAGGAACAATTTTAGTGCTGCTGAGAACCTGACTGCAGTTGCCGCCTCCTCCGCCTTCTTCCTTCCTCCTGTCCTTGAGCTCACAGATGCCGCCTGCCTTCTGCTCTCTCCTTTACCAGCTTCTTGCATTTCCATGTTTCCTTGCACCCGCTTTCCTAGCTGCAGAGTCTCATTTCTGAGTTTTCCTCTGTCTCTCTCCACCCCCATACTCATGGTCGTATGGTCGCATAGTCGTAGACTGGCTTCCTGGTGGGCCTGTGGTTTCCTTCCCTTGCCCCAGTAAAGGTGGCCAGACAAGCTTTTGCTGCATCAGGGATAGCTCGTCCTCCTGTCCAATCATGTCCACTGTGCCAGCATCTTGACTTTGCTTCTCCTGCTTCTCCTGGATCATCCACCCCCGCATAGTTGTCCTGCCCAGTCTGGTCTACCCTAAGCCCAAGAGTGACCAGAGTGGCCTCGACCTTCTCTCTGCCAGAATGTTTTCACCATTTCAAACAGAATCTAAAATCCTCAGCCTTAGTTTGAAGCTAGTCTGCATTGGGCTTCTTAGTGTTTCAAACTGATTCATCACCAGTGACACTTTGATATCATGTTCAGTGAGTGAATGAAGGAATCGGGAATAAAAGGATAGCTGCTCTTCACGTGATACAGTGTGCTGCAGTAGAAATGGATGGATTTGAGATTAGGGCTGTCTTGAGGCTTCAGCTGTTTATTCACTGGGTTTGAGAAACTCACAGTTCAGTCTACTCTTCTCATTAGCTAAAGGTAACTCTTACACCCAGGCCTGTGATTGTGTCTGGGGTTCCTAAGTAAATGGTTTACCATGGACCATCCCAACCCCACACCCTGGGGAATCAAGAAAATAATACTTTAAATCTTATGCTTAACAAACTGCAAAATTATAAGGAAAGACACTACCTGTCCCTATTCCCCCCACTCTCATTTTCTTTCTCATTTTTTTTTCTCCTAGAAATGCATTTTAAGATTTTGGGTTACTTGAGTTTTTGGTGAGTAATGGATCATAAATAATTTTATGAATATTTTCCTTTATCACAAACTGCCTAAGAAGCACTGCTCTCAAGTTCAAGGTGGCCCAGAGCTCTGTGGTTTTCTAGAATTGATCACTTGTTCCTGAGTGGCCATGTACTGTGAGAGACTCCGGCTAGGTAATACTAATGAGCCTGGGGCCACTGTATACAATGAACACAGCACCCTGAGGGCCACTGTATACTGTGAACACAGCGCCCTCTGGTGTTGGGAATTGCAGAGACCTATTTGGGTCCTTTAGCAGGTGCTTTTGAATATCCTTCACAACTCACCCCTTACCTTTTTAGGTTTTTATCTTTTCTTTATGTTTCTCACTTGCTGCTGTACCCATATGAACAATGTATTCTATCCATCTATGTAACCATTCCTTTCCTAAGTACCCACAGAGTCCCTTTCATGAGTAGGGCACATTCACAGACATTAGAATAATGATAAATGACTTGGCATGGTACCTGAGATCAGAAAGACCAGAATAAACAATTAAGTAAGTAGACAAATATATCAATCATGAATTGGCAAAGTAGCATAAACACTAAAGAACTCTGATGAGGGTTCATAGAAAGAGGCTTGCAAACATAGAATGTTCGGAGAAGACTCTCTAGGGACAGAGCCCTGAAGGATGCTAACATATCAGCCATGCAGAGAGCAAGGGAGAAGCTGTGAGAGCCTGAGGAGAGAGTCTGCCTGCTATGCTCCACCAACTGAAGGGAGATCCATGTCCTACACATGGGGGACCCATAGGCCAGAGCTGTTGGGGTAGTTTCCCATGCTACACAGCACAGAAACACCATTCATGCCCTACTTTATGTGCCATGAGAAATCTTTATCTAGCTTGAAAACACACAGCCTGTCTTGGACTGGTATGCTGTTGACGATTCAGTGGTGAGCATACAGGCCACCTCTACCAGTGAGACATGCTCCCAGCTGCACCAGAGCTGCGTGAGTGTTCTGTTGTCCTCCCCCCACAGATTCTCTTCACAGTGGTTCTTATTTCAGTATACCCTAACCTCTTGTTCCTGAGGAATCCAGGCTGAGCAGTCATCAGAATCAGATACACTGAATCATCAGTCAAGGAAAAATCTGGACCCCAGGCTAAACTCCTGAGATCACAGCCCTGAAATATGTTCTAACTGGAATCAACAGGAAAGGCTATGTTCTTCTCTTCATGGTGGGGTTCTTGTTTAGCTGCCTATGGCCACATTCTCTGCCTGGAGGAGAAAAATGTGTACTCTCAGAGAGGATGATGTAAAGAAGACAGGTAGATAGGAGATGGTGGCAGGATTTGAACCACAGCCCCTACCCATTTCATGGTATCCAGTCTCTCATTCTGTGTATGTCCCAAGTATTCTAATAAATACAGCGTACTCCTTATTTTGGTTAAGTACTCTATGAATGCAGCTTTCTGGACTCCTCATTCTCTTAAGGCCTATCCTGGGCTAATTCTCCCGTAATCCAAGACTTTACCTGGGTTCTAGTCTGTTTCTGTGTCGCCATGCTAAAACACTGGCCACAAGCAACTTAAAGGACAAGAGAAATTTTCGTTTTAATTTTTACGTTACAGTTCATCATTGAGAACTGAAGGAGCTGGAGCAGAGACCATGGAGGAATGGCGGAGCACTTTCTTGCTTCTAGTATCACATTGAACTAACTAGCTTACAAAGCCCAGGCCCACCTGCCTATGAATGGTACTACTTATAATGGGCTAGACATTCCTCTATTGATTACCAATCCAAAAAAAAAAAAAAAAATGCCCCAGCAGGTCAGTCTGATGGATGCACTTCCTCAGTTAAGCTTCCTTCCTCCCAGCTGTGTTAAGCTGACAACCGAGATTCCCCAGCACCAAGTCCTTCCAGAAACCACATATTAAGGACAGGGAGGGAAACCCCACTCTCTGCAAGCACATTGTCTCTCCCAGTGAACACGAGCTCGTCTCACTTCTTTGAGCAGTGTCAGAAATGGGAGATCATAGGTCAGATTCCATGATGCCTCTAAGCTAGGACAGATGTAACACGGCTTCATGCAAGCCTGCAGATACTCTCAGTTACACTTTCGGGTGTGTGCTTATGTATTTGGGGGCAAATTGTCAGTCACGGCTTTCAAGATGATCCACATTTTATAAACGGAAGGTTTTTCCCTGGGCTCTGGTCAGTTTGGAGTTCTTAAGACCATCTGGAACATGATTTTCTTTCTTCTTAGAGTTTCTCTGTGCTATTTTTCTTTAAGCTCAACGGTATCGGAGGAGGGAGAAAAAGCCCCTAGAAACCAAGCCAAAACTCAGTGTGAATCCTCACAGCAGGCTCCAAAATGCCAAATGGGAGAGAAAGAAATGGAAACATTGACTTTCTCCAGAGTCGTGTAACAATTCATCTTTTAGCAGATTTCCATGTGGTCTGATGCGCCCAAGCTCTCGGAGGCAGCCGGACCAGCAGGAGCAGTTTGTCTTGCTGGCTTCATGTTATCTTGTCCCCATCTATCCATCCATTTCCATCACTCCAAATCTGGTGACCTTTAGGATTTGCTGTAAAATCCAGATGTTCAATCTGGCTTGTAACCCCCCTGAGGACTGGCTATTGGAGCACTGCAGAGGTGCATGCAGGTATTTTAAACTGGAAATGATTAGTTAATGAGGAGGTAGCTTGGGGGAGCACCAGAAGGAATGATCTACTGCTGGATAGTGGGTTTTCCTGCCGCTCGCTCCAGTTCTAGGAATAAGTTCTCTTGTTAACCCTCTATCCACTCAAAATACACTGCTCGTAAAAAACAGTTCTGTAACTTCCAGGGTGTCCACCAGCCTAAGGATACCATTTATGAAAAATCCTGAACGTCCAAAATGCAGTTAGTACATACTGGTTATTCAAATGTCAAACCGTTTGCTATGTTTATCAAGTGATATAAATCTTACACATATCTTGTTCTTCTGTTTCCTTTAAAATAGGAACAAACGTGTGATAGTTTACATGAGTAACTACAGCACATGGGAAGTCAATAATATTGCCACAAATTTAAGGCTAGTCCTAATTAAATAGAGAGTTCTGGGCAAGGCTTGGCTACGCAATGAAGTTCCATGGAGAGAGAGAGAGAGAGAGAGAGAGAGAGAGAGAGAGAGAGAGAGAGAGAGAGAGAGAGA
>NC_034591.1:74422599-74427023 GCF_900095145.1 Mus pahari
TGTGTGTGTGTGTGTGTGTGTGTGTGTGTGTGTGTGTGTGTATGGAGGTCAGAAGAGGGCATCCTGGAGCTGGAGTTTCAAGTGGTTGTGAGCTGCTTGCCAGTGTGGGTGCTTAGAACAGAAATATAGACCTCTACAAGAGCAGAAAATGCTAACAATGACCACTGAGCCACCTCTCCAGCCCCTCTACCATGTGTAGCATTCGTCCTCCTATTGGCATAATGGGAGCCCTTATTGTTGCACTACTTTATTGCCCTCTACTCCTGGACTCATGGGACAGACAACAATCCTGGATTATACTGAATGCAGAATGCCTGTGTCAAAAGCACCTGTGCACTGCTCTGTGCTGACATGTACCATGAGAGTAGTTTCATTTTCTAGTGTCTTAGATAAGTGACTATGGCCAGTGAGATTAGCTGGGTGCCTGGTATGCAAAATCAAGCTTGATACAGCAGCCAGTTTCCCCAGATCTGTCTACTGTGTCAATGTCACTGAAAAGAGTGTGAAACATTAGACAAGGCTTTCTGATGAGGAATATCTGTGATTGTGGGCCTGGAGAGTCTTGCCTGACAATTGGCATTGACTCTGTAGCATCTGTTGGTAGATCTGTTTGTCAAGTCCCAAAGACTTGGATTTTAGACTTCAATTTAAAGCTTAAACCCCAAAGACACCCACTTTCAATTATAGATAAGTCATTCTCTCCAGAAATCATTTTCTCTTCTTAGAAATGGGATTCACATGCAGCTTCCTGAACCATTCTGTGAGTTAAATGCCACAATGCCCATCAATATTTGCCACATGCTAGGCACTCAGCAAAGGCTAGTTCTGTTCCCCATTTCCCACTTACATACCTTAATTTAGCCAATTATTTTCCACCCTCTTTGAAAAAGTGCAGAGAATACAACTCCAAACCAAACAGAATGTTCAGTTCTTATCATCATGAGTGACCTGCCTTGATCTCAGGCAGCCATGGAAGGACATGTGCTATTGCATCCACCCTGTGCTTTCCTTCACACCCACTGTAAGTTTATTTTACCATGTCTTGTTGGGGCCTATCATGCCTATAGCCTTTCACGAATATTACTGAGGCTTAGCAGGAGAAAGAAATGGTGCCTATAGGTAACAGGACAAGAGATTCCAACCTCAACTTTAACTTCATGGAATAGTTAAGGATGAGCCACTCCTAGTCCTTTAGTGTGTTCTGTGACATACTTTACACAGCTTTCCATACAGTGAAGGAAAGCTGATTTCACTCCTAAAGAAGGAGAGCTAACTTGTCGCAAGTCACAACATTACAAAGAGTAAAGCTAGAATATGAGCCCTCAAGTTTGACTTAAGATGACAGCAATAAAACTGCCAGATCCCCCTGAATCTCAGCCAACCCAGGTAGCTGCCTCCATCATTAACAAAATGAGAATGGGGTGGGGGCGGGGACTTGATACAGCAAATTCTTGACTTTGGAGAAAGTAGGCTAGAAATGAAGCATCTACATTTGTCATCAGGAAATGGTATCTTGAACAGCCCTCTTTGTCTGCCTCTTCTAATAGAACAGGAAGATTGTCTCAGACATTTAGCCAGCTCATCAATTTCCCTTGTGATTTTTCAGTTCTCTCTCTAAAGTAGGACCGGAGAACCTGTGATTTATTTTGGAATGGCCCATGGGGTCTGGAGTGAAACAAAGGAAGGATTCCTCTCCTTTTTCTGTTCCTGCTCTGCTGCAATAACAGCTCCCTCGTCCCCCAGGGAAGCAGGACTCACCGCTGACGTGAGCATTAACAGCCTACCTGCATCCTGTAGCTATCAGGAAGTCCTTGCTTCTCAGGAGGGCAAGTGGACCCTGCAGTTAATCAAGCAGCTGAGTGGACATTGTAGTTAATCAAATCAGATATTGTGGCATCAGCTCTATTTGAAACAAAAGAAGGGCAGAGGGCTTTAGCAAGACTATGCTAGCAGAATGGTAGATAATTTGTTTCAGCGATGAATTATTGTTTAGAATAAAGGGATGGAGAAGATACTGTGGTTGATTTTAATCCAGACTAAAGCTTTTTGAGATTTACATAGAAATCACTCTTGTGAGGTAAAAAGAGCTATGCTAGAGACCTGGACTCAGTACTACCATCAGAATTTCCTGAATTGGAATTTGCTGTCATGAAAAATGAGATAGTCATGCTATCTCATGCAGTACGTGTTAAATTACTGATCATTAAGACTAATAGTCACAGGATTTCAATATTATTAAACTTCAAATTACTTAAACTTCTCAGTGAGAGTAACAGTTCAGCAAATGTATTCATGGTTGCTTGAGTGTATAACACTAGGCACAACTACACGTTTAAAATCAAAATTTCACATGCCCAGGAAATTGTTTCAGATGATGTAATTATTCACTCTTCATAAATGAGTATAACATTGTTAACTCACTTTCCAGACAAGACCTCTGAGGTTCTGGGATGTTGCATGAACTGTGAGTGTCACGTGCAGTTTTCAGTGGACCTGTAATATTCCTGAATGCCTGTATAGATAAACACAGCACAGTAAGGCTCCCCCCAGTAGAAAATTCTCCTATATTTTGTCTGCATTTGTAATTGTTATTAGTCTTGTAGGGGGGTAAAGTGAAAGGGACAGTGTCTCAGTGGCTGGCACCTAAGTAGCAAAAGACAGTTTAGCAGCAGAAAAGCAGAATAAATTTTATTTAACCAAAGTTCTATGAGACACATCAGCCTTCACAAAATGAAGACCTGGAGACCAGAGAAAAATATTTTTATGCTGTCTGGTGCAAGAAGTGGATAGCTATGAAGAAATGTGACTGGGCACGAAGGATACATCCTAACACTGTATTGTATGTGTAAAATGACAATGACGAATGGAACTTTGAAAGGCTCCTTTGTTCACTCATTCCTGAAGCTCTGTGTGAAATTTTTCCAATGGCACAGGGCAGCAAGACTGTCATATAAGGACATCTAAAGGACAAAGGTCAAGAGTGTCCTACTAAGGTGAAAAGAGGCACAGTGGCTTCTGTGACTATTGGTACAGGGCTAAAATCCGTACTTGGAATGTCATGAGTATTGATTACTTGGATGGAGGGCATTCTAAGATGTAAGCCTTTCTTTTTTTATTAGATATTTTCTTTACTTACATTTCAAATGTTATACCCTTTCCTGGTTTCTCCTCCAAAAACCCCCTCTCCCTATGCCCTCTCCTGTCCCTCCTCCCCACCCCCCTAATGCACCCCCCTCTCATCAACCCACCTACTCCCACTTACTGGCCCTGGCATTCCCCTACACTGGGGCATAGAGCCTTCACAGGACCAAGGGCCTCTCCTCCCACTGATGACCAACTAGGCCATCCTCTGCTACATATGCAGCTGGAGTCATGAGTCCCACCATGTGTACTCTTTTGTTGGTGTTTTAGTACCTGGGAACTCTGGGGGTACTGGTTAGTTCATATTGTTGTTCCTCCTATGGGACTGCAAACCCCTTCAACTCCTTGGGTCCTTTCTCTAGCTTCTTCAATGGGGAGTCTGTGCTTACTCCAATGGATGACTGTAAGCATCCATTTCTGTATTTGTCAGGACTTGGCAGGGCCTCTCAGGAGACAGCTATATCAGGCTCCTGTCAGCAAGCACTTGTTGGCATTCACAATAATGTCTGGTTTGGTGATTGTATATGGGATGGATCCCCAGGTGGGGCAGTCTCTGGATAGTCATTCCTTCAGTCTCTGCTTCACACTTTGTCTCTGTAACTCCTTCCATGGGTATTTTGTTCCCCCTTCTAAGAAGGATCGAAGTAACCACACTTTGGTCTTCCTTCTTCTTGAGTTTTTTGTAGTTTGTGAATTGTATCTTGGGTATTCTGAGCTTCTGGGCTAATATCCATATTAGCATATCATGTGTGTTCTTTTGTGATTGGGATACCTCACTCAGGATGATATCCTCCAGATCCATCGATGTGTCTAAGAATTTCATAAATTCATTATTTTTAATAGCTGAGTAGTACCCCATTATGTAAATGTACCACAGTTTCTGTATCCATTCCTCTGTTGAGGGACATCTGGGTTCTTTCCAGCCTCTGGCTATTATAAATAAGGCTGCTATGAACATAGTGGAGAATGTTTCCTTATTACATGTTGGATCATCTTCTGGGTATAGGCCCAGAAGTGGTATTGCTGGGTCCTCAGCCACTACTATGTCCAGTTTTCTGAGGAACCGCCAGACTGATTTCCAGAGTGGGTTTATCAGCTTGCAATCCCACCAGCAATGGAGGAGTGTTCCTCTTTCTCCACTTCCTCGCCAACATCTGCTGTCACCTGAGTTTTCTATCTTAGCCATTCTGACTGGTGTGAGGTGGAATCTCAGGGTTGTTTTGATTTGCGTTTCCCTGATGACTAAGCATGTTGAACATTTTTTAGGTGCTTCTCAGCCATTC